>NC_136272.1:73377963-73500463 GCF_964187855.1 Myxine glutinosa
AATCAAAATGGCGACCCTTTTGATTACAGAGGCGACTATACACGGGGAATTTACCCTAATATCCTAACTAATTAGCATAGCTCCACCCCTCGCATGGAGACATTTTATGCTTACATGGACATTCGGGCCTGACTTAATTACAGGAAGGTTTCTTCTTTTTCGGGACTGCCGGAGCACACTACCCTATACAATCCAACCTTGACTAAGGTATTTCATTACCTACCCCCACAAACGTAACAATATATATATATATATATATATATATATATATATATATATATATATATATATATATATATATATATATATATATATATATATATATATTATATATATATATATTATATACTCATATATATTATATATACTTATATAGTTATATATACTTATATATATATATTATATATAAGTTCAAAACACACCTGGTCACAGGTGTGCCGCACTGACTGGGTCCTCAGTCGAGGTCATCAGCATCATCCCGTTTCGGCTCTTCAACCTCGATACGGTCAGCAAAGGTGGGCCAGCAGGGGCACATACACATCCACATGCAGCAACGACACCCGGATGCGTACATACCCCCACCCCCAGCCAGTGCGAACGCAGACTACAACAGCAACACCTCCACATCCAGAATCCACAGCACCAAACAAACATGGTGGAACACTCAAACACCAATAAAACACACCAGATCATTCATACACACACATCCACACACATCCACACACATCCACACACATCCACACACAAAACCAACCAACCACCTACCCTTACAACATACACCACGCAACATACAAAAACCACACACACTCATGAAAAATTCATTCATGCAAAAACACACACCCTCACCCACTCACTCACTCACATACACAAAATAAGAAATAATAATAGTAACAAAAAAAAAAAAAAAAAACACAACCAACCACCTACCCTTACCAAAATGCACCACTCATGCAAACATGCAAAACCATTCATGCAAAACCACACCCACTCATGACCCACTCCTGCAACACACACACACACACACACACACACACACACACACACACACACACACACACACACACACACACCTCAATTTCTATTCTGTAACCTCAACCTACACCGTTCGACGTGCCTCCAAAAACTTCCTCCATATCCACAATGAGCCTTTCAAGGCAACCTAGGCCACCTTGTCACACATCCTCCTTCTTTCTGTCCCGCACACTCCAAGCCAAGCAAGAAATGCAGAAAAGGAATTGCCAATATACCCTCTGCACCCCACCTCAAATGGCTGACACAAAACTCGCCAACCCTTCTCCCGGCACTCTGCCTCCAGCTCACTGTACTTTCCTCTCTTCCTCATGTGCACCTCCTCCATGTTCTCTTCCCAAGGTACAGACAATTCCCCTAAGATGACCTGTCTTGTTGCACCTGACCAAATGACAATGTCAGGCCGCAACCTCGTCACACACACATATATATATATATATATATATATATATATATATATATATATATATATATATATATATATATATTGTAACGGTTTTGAGAAGTGTAACGAATTTGAGAAGTGTAACGGTTTTTGAGAAGTGTAACAATTTTGGGGGAAGTGTAACGAATGTGAAAAGTATGGTTTTGTGGTGTGTAACACCCTCGTAATGTAAATAATGGTCGCAGCTGTCCTCCTAGTTAATTCCATGAAACTTACACACAGGCCACGATATATCTTTTTAAATAGTGTATTTCCTTATTCCATGTAGGCTAAATATGTGTTTCCCACTAGATTGACTCTGCATTGTATCAAACGAAATAAGCGTAGGCCCTTTCAATTTCCCCAATCATCTCCGCTCTCCAAAGTTCCTTTCAAAAGCGGTGCAAGTGGTGTTCAATCCCGCAAGCCGCCATTGCCCATGTGCTCATCTCGGAGAAGAGGGGGGGGGGGGTAGGAGCCGCCAACTCACAGGCGTGGCACGTCATCATGATCGAAGGAGGAATCGGACAGCCCTAACAGCCAACCAGCACCGCGGTTAGCGACCCGGTAGGCGTGCCCTCGCAGCCGGCGGCTTGATTCCGCCCCGAGTGATAAAAGCGACTGGAAGGGACTGCTTCGGGAGATGAGCGAAGAGGTGACATACGAGAGGAGCTGTGAGCTGAGCTGTGAGCGGTGAGATACGAGACGCTCCAAGCCAAAGAGGAGAGGTACTCGGAGAGGAAACTACCATTGGAGAGACGCGCTGAGAGGAGGGAGACGGCTCCACCAAGAAGGAGAGGAGCAGGTGTGACCGAGCCAGCGCGTGACGTCTACAGCATCGGCAGCGGATACGCGACGGAGGGGTTTCCCGCCAAAAACGCGAGGAATTGAGAGCTGCTGCCTCCGACTCTGCCTCCCTCTCCAGCAATCCACCTCAAGCCATACCTGCCTGCAATATCCCCCGTGTAAGTGTGAACGTCGTCTGTCCTAATCGTTGTCCGGGGGTTAAGTAAATTGAATAGTTTAAGCTAACGATGCACTGTGTGACTGCTTCTTCCATCCATTGTTGTAAATAATTTTGGTCGCGCTTTCTTTTTGCTTGTGTGTGTATAATAAATCTGTTCTTCCTCCGTACTCTGTCTTCTTCTCTTTTCCTTCTCTTTCGGTCGCTTTAGAGGTTTCCCGATTGAATATCTGTGGGGCGATCTGGTCAACGTTGGGGGAGTCGGGCCAATTGGGGATCCTGTTAGGTCGCGGTTGGACCATCCGCTCGGCCCATCGTAACATCTAAACCGCGATCTGTAACAATATATATATATATATATATATATATATATATATATATATATATATATATAGTTACGTATTACCTCCCCAAACCCCGGTTACGGTGCACCTGTCTCGAGCGGGAACACAGCAGAGAGACTTGTTATTTGAAGTGTTCTATTAAACCATGGTAGAACCACACCAATGCAATTGTAGAACAAAACAAGTAATTGTATGAATAACTTTCACATACACAATAATAACACTCTAAAAGAAAGTACAATGAAAATATCACTTGCATCAAATGAACAATACATATGATGGTACCATCATTCCCCAATCCTCTCAAAGCAATGAACTCACAATACGCCAAACGTGAGTGGGAGGTAACATTCCCCAAAGTCTGTGCACGGATCCCCACGCTGGTCGAGGTCGTGCAGAACAACGAGAATAGGCAGGTATCGGCACGGCTAAGAACGAGGAGTTAATAGGTGAGAAGTCGATATGGGAATTGAGCCGAAAGGTAAGCCAACGGCAATCAACACGATGAGGTCGATATGGAAATCCCAACGACAAAACAAGATGCACCAAGCAGACAGTCTCCTCGAGGACAAAATGGCGTATCGGCCTGTAATGGAGGCACTTGATTTTTTTCCAACAATAACTCACACTTGGTAACAAAACCTGAGACGCAGGTTTAATTGCAATCGCAATAATTATTGAGGACGATGTCGCAGGCAATCCCTTTCACGGGAAGCCTCAACTCATTCGCGACCAATACAAAAAAAATCCGCTCGCAGCTCCGGTGCGGTTTTACCTCTCTCATGGCAGTCTCCTCTCTGCCCGTCTCTTCCGGTTTGTTTGCCGCATCTTCCTTTTTAGCTGCGACGAGCAGCTCTATGAGAGGACTGCGTTGTTGTGGTTGTTGGGGTGCCTTTTTGAATAGCGCATACGCATACACTCGGACGTGCGTTGGTATGAGGTAAGAACATCAAGGACTAAAATCGCGATTTGTTTGACGAAACCAGAATAAATTTAGCAACAAAGACAACATGAATGTTTTCATATCAATCTCGTTTCACAGAACTTGACACAAATTAGGTGTAATTAACATATATTCATGTATACATGAAAACAATTTGCACAGGGGCCGAGCCTCGGGGATGCTTAGTCCACCAGCAGAATCCCAGCGGATGCAGGACTGCAGGTATACAATACAAATAGACATACAGCGGATTGACAAATACCAAAGAAGCGACCACAGTCGAAGCGACTACTCGTCATGATCATGATCAATCATGAGTGGAAGCGAGGCGACCACTCATGATTCTACACGTCGCAGCTGGTGACCACACTCTGGTCATTTTTCTCTTGACAAACACTTATTTTCACCTTTTGTTAAAGTCATCTCCATTTCATACAAAAATCTTAACAATATTACCTGAAACTAAAAATTCGACAAGTATACAAAAACAACAAAGGCGGAAGTGACGGATCCGCAACAGTATATATATATATATATATATATATATATATATATATATATATATATATATATATATATATATATATATATATATAATATATATATATATATATATATATATATATATATATATATATATATATATATACAAAATATATATATACAAAATATATATATATATATATATATATATATATATATATATATATATATATATATATATATATATATATATATATATATATATATATATATATATATATATATATATATATATATATATATATATATACATACATATATATATATATATATATATACACACTCTCCAGTGGCTTGATCTCTGATCATCAATTTGGTTTCAGACCTGGTCACTCTGCTCTGGACATGCTGCTTCTGCTGTCTCAACAATGGATGGAGGTCCTCAATGCCAAACAGGAAATTAGAGCTGTCTCCCTTGACATATCACGTGCCTTCGATACCGTCTGGCACCCCGCTCTGCTTAACAAACTCTCCTCCTTTGGTATCCATGGAAATCTCCACGCATGGCTGGCGGACGTCCTCTCTAGTCGTAGTCAACGTGTGGCCCTGAATGGGTTTCTCTCATCTCCTCTTCCTGTTCAGGCTGGAGTTCCTCAAGGCAGTGTTCTGGGCCCTGTGCTTTTTCTGGTCTTCATCAATGATCTCTCCGACTCTCTTGAAAATCCTCTCTATCTCTTTGCTGATGACTCCACTCTCTGCCGCTCCATTCCTCATCCCTCAGATCGGCAGTCTGCAGCCTCCTCACTCTCTGCAGACCTGGACAAAATCACAGACTGGGCAAACAAGTGGAACATGTCTTTCAATCCTGACAAATCTCACACTCTTACGATGTCTCTCCGAAAAGACCGACTGGACAACCCTCCCATCCACTTTCTGAATAATCCTCGCCAAGAAATTATGTCACTCAAGCTTTTGGGTCTCACTATCTGCCATGATCTTTCCTGGGAAATTTGACATTTCAAATCTGGCCTCCAAAGCCAGTCGCCGACTGGGCATCCTCCGTCGTGCGAAGTCCTTCCTTGGCACACCTGAGCTCCTCACCACATAGCAGGCTTTCATCCGCAGCTCAATGGAATACTGTTCCCCCCTCTGGGCTGGTGCTCCTGCCTCACACCTAGCTCGTCTTCACGCTGTTGAAACCAAAGTGTTCAGAATCATTGGAATCTACTGCGATGAAGCTACCTCCGAGGGCCTTTCACTTACTCACCGCAGGCAGGTTGGTGGTCTTTCTGTCTTCTACCGACTCCTCTCCGGCCTTGCTCCTCCAGCTCTCTCTGGGCTCTGTCCCCCAAATAGTCCTACATGTCGCACAAGATCTGCCTGCAACCCTCTTATGGTTAAACTGCCAAAATCAAGACTCTCTGCTCACCTTCACTCATTCATTCCTCTTTTCACACGCCTCTGCAACAAACTCCCTCACTCTCTTCAATCCCACTCCTCCCTCCAGGTCTTTAAAACACCTGTTCACCACCATCTCTTATCTTCCCCCATCCAAAACCTTGATCTTTTCTACCCCCGCTAATTTCACCCCAAATCCACTTTTTTGAAATACCAACTTCTTTCCTGGAAGTCCTTGGTGTGCTGTGTTTATACTTCTCCCACCCCCACCCCCTTCCCACACCACCTTCCCCCAATCCCTCTCCCTCCAACTCCCTTTGATTTCTTTTCGTGGTAAATGTTAGCTCTTTCACGAGCCTCGATTCGGTATACAAAATATATATATATATATATATATATATATGTATATAATTCTACATACATACATACACATATACATACATACATACATACATACACATATGATGGATCCCTGACTTAGGACTCAAGACTCATGATTGAGAGAAGGAACAACTGAGATATTTATTTGATTCATCAAACACACAAGGTTGGTGGAAAGCAAAATGCTTAAAACGGAGGCCCACAAGGACCAGGATTCCAACATGATGCTCTGAAATAATTCGGTCGAGTTTCACTTTATAAAGGGAATATTGGGGTGTGGTTTTTGCTCTCGAGACAAAGGAAAGACAGAGTAGTCTCCAAGGTCATTTAAGGGTCAAACAACATGTTGACTACTTTCTAGAAACCTGATTTTTGGGGGAGTTCAGCAAGTCGTAAAAATGTCAAACATGAAAGTGATATAACGCAGTCCTTTAAGGGGGACTGGGAAAGATAGGTTGGTCTTCACAGAGGGATTATATCATCAGGGTCTGGATTTACAAAGCATATAACTTTTTATAACAAGTTTCCAAAGAACATGAAAGTATTATGAGTATACAGAAACCAATCAAAAACTGAACATTTTCTTGTTTATACTTGGTAATAGGTCAAACGATAAATAGAACACAAGGGGGGGGTCTGAACCCCCACATACCATCCTCTTGGATCAAAGATACAACGCTATCTACGAGCCAAAAAAGGGCCTTTATTAAATCAAGGTAGGGAGACAGTCAATGAAAATACCACGCGAATGCGGCCCAGTGGGCATGCCCCGCACCCAAAGCACCTCGCATAGCACCCAGCAGGACGATTCGCGTGTGTGTGGGTGCGTGTGTTAAGTGTGCTGGCCACAGAGACATGAATATCCAATAGCTCGTTGGATCCGCAACGAAATCGTCTGCTTCCACAGGGGTCCACACCCGAGAGGATCTCCCGGCTCACCCTTTGGCCTCAAAGGTGCAACCGAGACCCCTCCCTAGCTGGAGCTCGCCCAAGCTTCTGCAGGCGCAGTCCTTGTCGATCTTGGCGCTCAGTCGATATTCATGTTCATGAGGCCGTTAATGTGCCGTCGTTCTGCCAGGGAGTACATATCAACATTAGTATCAAGTGGCTTAGACCTGCAGCCTGGAAGACCAGCAGTCAGAGCCTTACATTCCATGAAAAAGAGAGAAACTTCCTTTAAGTAGTCGTTTGCGTCTGCATGCGACATGTTGGGATCCAGGATAATCGGTTTCCTGGCAGGCGGGCCCAGCGATGCATCTGGGTCCGGAGCCGAGTCAAAATCCAGGGCTGGGACAGCAAGGGTTGAACTGCTGTGAGCTCGTGAGACATAAGTGACAAGAGAATTACTAGACTGGGTCCGTGAAAAGCAAGTCCACATCCGGATCCAAATTCAATTTTTCAGTATAATCAAAATCATTTTCAAAATAAAATGGAAGAACATTCTTCAGACGCGGAGATCTCATCATTGCTGCTCAGTGACTCGTTCGGGTCATCGTTCCAGGGTCCGCAGTCACGTCGACAGCCGGAGGTTCATTTGGGTTCATCCTGTGGAACATTTGCTCACACATGCAAGGACTAAATCCTTGATTAGTATTCCTAGCCCCCCTGCCCACCAATTGGCATTTAGTTACCTCATCTCTATTTATAGCTGCATTTCCTGCGTCATGTCTGGAAATTCAAATGTTATTTTTACTTTCACCAATTTCCGAAAATACCTTCCTTTCCGAGGAATAATTCAACTGATGTGATTCCAGCGTACCTGGTGGAGTTCTGCTCACCTGGTCTGCAGAGCCGTGATCCCATCTGCACCAGCCCCAACCTGTGTTGTGGCAACCTAGCACACCATTTTGTCAAATAAAAGCCACAACTTTCCATTCATTTTCACACTCTTCCCAGTGCAGGCCAACCACCAACACTTCCTTATCACTAAGACAGCATTTCACAACCACTTTCCCTTATACCCTGCCTTACCATCAACTTTTTACAACCCTTTGTCCTTCCTTCTTCACACTCCCTCCCGAACCTTGCCTCCAGACACAACTCACATGAGTCTCGAAGGCCAACTTTGCCATCCTCATGCAGACAAACAGTTTAACAACACCTGTTACAGTGAATATTTTTCCCTGCTCCCTCCCCTTACTCAGGAGCCATCATTTTGATAAAATCATTTCAGAACACGTCCCAATGGCAATCCATCCTGCTCAGCCTTGCGTGCTCCGAACATAACACTGGATTCCAACCTCCTTCTGTGAACCTGCAACCCCCAACCACACGGGGTGCCAGCCACCCAGATCCCCAGCAACGCGTCCCAACTTTAACACAAGACCTCCTCCACGAACAACATCGTCAGGTTGTGATCGACATCCCACATCACTGCAATCGACATCCCACTCATGTCCCCGACAACCTCGGTCTTGGGGGGAGACAGTCGCAGTGCGTGGCATTCCCCTCACGTCACCTACGCCGCCCTCGTTCCCCAGTCCACACAACAGCAGCCCCCAGTGCCAATCAAAAAGTGCCCACCCATCAAAATCCATCAAACCCATACATCCAAAAATCCATCAGACCCATCAAAAATTTTCTCAGGGCACACACCTGCCTCTTTGAAATCCATGTTTCAGAAATATAACTCCATGGCCTGCTAGGCGACCAGACAGACACAGGGACACACATCGGTGAGTTATCGCCGGCATTCTCAACCAACTCCCTATTCCTGCCCTAATTTTGGTGGTATATGTTGACAATCTGTGCATCCTATCCTTTTGACAATCTGTGCATCCTATCCATGGGTTGGCGGCCCTTCCTGTCCGCCCTTGCATTGCCCCGAGCAACGTCAGTGTCCACCCTTTGGAGGCCTCCAAATTCTTTATCTCTTTATCTTTTTATCTCTCCAAATTCTTCCAAATTCTTTATCACCGAACCCGCGGACGTGAGGACACCTCGCGTTTTCCAAATTCCCTACAAGAATTCCCTACAAGGTTGTTTCAGCCTCTGGCCCAATCTTCACCCACGTCACACAAGACAACAGACAACAAGTGTGTCCACCACACAGAAACCTTTGGCAATGCAACAACCGAACTCCCAGACAACCAACAACAAAACATCCAATCCATCTCCATGGCTCACCAAGCAGCCCATTGTCCCTGTCTATCTCTTTTTTTTTTTTCTTTCTCCATCTACACTGTTTACAGCGAGTCCCATTCATTTTTTTTTTTTAAGTCACATCACATTAACCACATGGACCCAGAGCATATGTAATAACCACTCAAACTTAATCCAGCTTCACATACCGATTTCCCAAAAACCTCATGAAACTTCACCCCCATTCTGGAAAAAAACCCTGGACTCAATCCTGACACCCTAAATAACTTCAGACCCATCTCCAACCTACCCTTTCTGTCAAAAGTTTTGGAACGCTCTGTAGCCATTCAACTCAAACATCACCACTCTGCCAATAACCTGTATGAAACATTCCAATCCGGATTCCGCTCCAACCACAGTACTGAAACTGCTCTCCTCAAAATCACCAATGACCTTCTCTCTCCTCTGATGCCGGCAACCTCAACATTCTCATCCTCCTCGACCTCAGCACCGCCTTTGACATCATCAATCACACCATCCTCCTCACCCTGCTTAGACCAGCTTGCGCCTATTAAACCCAAATCAGTTTCTTCCACCCATTCTGCTCCCTGGTTTACCCCTGAACTCCGCCTGATGAAAACTCGTGCTCGCCAACTTGAAAGACTCCGCAATAAAACAGGTCTCACAATTCACTCCCAAGCCAAACAGGACCACCTACAGCACTACAAAGATGCCCTCTTCCGCTCCGCCTGCTACTCTCAAATTATCCACTCTGGCTCTGGAAAACCCAAAAGCACTCTTCTCTACAATAAACAAACTAAATAAACAAACAAATAAATAAACAAACTCTACAACGTGAACAAACAACCTCAAATACAACTACGAACAAACTCCTCAACCCCCTGAACACCACCACCAGTCCTTTACAGTAGAAACTGCATTTCCTTCCTTTCATTCATCCAAAGCAAAATTGACAGCATCTACACCAGCTTAATCACCACAATTCGCTCCCCCTCAAGGTTCAGTTTTTTTGGCCCCTCCTCTTCATCCTGTACCTATCCCCCCTCGGTCACTTAATCCGTCGTGCACCATGGCCAATACACCATGGTCTCCAATTCCACTGCTTCACCGATGACATCCAGCTTTTCATCTCCACCAAATCCATCTCCTGACAAACTGCATTACTGAAATAAAATCCTGGCTTCAAATCGACTTCCTCAAACTTAACTATGATAAATCTGAATTAATCTTCATTTACCCAAAACCGCTTACCAAATCCACCCATAACTTTGCCCCCAACATCGACGGTTTCCCAGTATCCACATCCACTCACAACCGGAATCTTGGCACCATCTTTGACCAAACCCTTTTCTTCGACAAATACACCATCCAGTACAAAATCCTCCTCTTGGCCTACAAAGCCCTCCATAACTTGGCCCCATCCTACCTGACTGACGACCTCTCCAGACACACTGTAACTCACAGACAGACAGACAGATAACAGGCGTATCACAAGCCCCAACAAAGGACATCACCTATTCACAGCATTTATATGCCAACCTATATCTGGAGCCTCACAAGGCAAAAAATCGGACAGGTTCACTGCATTCCACGCAACTGCAGCCTCACGCACACGTGACGAACACAAACCACACGGGGTGCCATGCTTCACCATGCATCCCGATCTCTATTGTATTTGGTGCGCGCCCCAAAATCGGCAAGTTATGATAACCCACAATGCACTTGGGCACCCACCCTCTTCAAGAAGGTACCAACCCTTTTGATACCACGACTTGGACCATGCTACTTGCATCTCCTCGCACCCTCTCAAATGTCCTCCATGTAACGTGAATAACCCCAGAGCTCGATCAAACTCATCACTGTACTCACAGCACGATTGAATTAAATTCAAAGCATACTGTAACTGACGCTTCCGGTCGGCACCGGAAATCTGTTTACTTCCCGAGTCCCCTGAATCACCTATTAAAACGTCAACCACAACTATAACAAATTTCAGAAATCGATATTCTTCTATCCACAAATTACGTCCACAATTTCAGTTTTAACCAACAATATATTGTTCCTTTTTCCGATTTAACTTCTATATCAATTCGTTGAACTAACACCCAATAGATTGACTCAGCCTGTCGCCCTTTCAAGGCTAGCGAATTCACTCTGACCTCATTCCCATTCCAAATCATTCCCATGATCTCAAATCATTCTCAAACATAGGTCAAATGAACTTCAAAAAAAGGTCAAATTTCAAATTAAATGAAGAAAGGTGCATCTTGCCTCTGCAAGAACTCCCGCCAAAATCCCACAGCCTCTCTTGGGAGGCGTGCTCTACCATCTCCGTGCCTGGAACAATATCCTCCCAGGTACACACATTCCGCTCCCAAGCTTCGTTACACACCTGACCACAGCACCCTCCCTACCTGGTGCACACCTTTCGCACGTGTGCTCGCTCGGCACATTCCTCAACACATCTCCTCGCGCCCACTCCTCTGTGACAACTCCTCCGCACACCCAATCACGTGCTCTACTACCAACTCAAGCGTGCATTCTTTCATTCCAGGTGTGCATCCTCTCGCACCTGCCACAACCAACTCGTGCTCCGTGTCACTCTCAGCACCTTCCCTGTGTCTTTGCACCGATGCATCTCCAAGATGCATTAGCCATTACGCAACCCATCCACACATCATTTGCCCGGCGTGAACCACATCACATACCGACAGTTGAAACCTCGACCGTTTTCATCCCTCGAATGAGCGTTCGGTTGAAAACGCGACATTTCTGCTCAAATTATTGAACACAGAATCTTGTTGAATTTCCAATACTCTCCCTGCACCGCCCGTGAGGCAGCTTGTCCCACATTATCTGCCCTTAGAACCACATGCATTTTCATAACTAAATCTTACCGGCGCATCGATCAACACAAATGCATCGATGCATCGTCCAGCTGCCATTCTGCATCACATCCATACCTCGATCTTGCAACTGCTATTCTCTATTTCATCCGCTCTAGACAACCTCATTCAGAGATCTCTCTGAATCTCATCATTCACACTGTACCTCGTTTACTGCATGAACAAGACTTCCTGTTGGCACCGGAAATTAATTACTCTGTCTTGAAATCCTTCATTCGACCACGACAATCACCTCATTTTATATACTTCGCGTACTATCATCGTTTATTTAGCATTCCCCTTATATAAATCCATCTTAAATAACGTATTCCTCCTGTGACATTGCATGGCATGTATGTCGCAGGCGCCCACCATTCTGACATGGCGTCCAGCACACCGCATAAAACACACACGAACGTCTCCCTAAAACACACACGACATTCAGCAAAGTCGCAATGACCCACAATGCATCTGGGCACACATCATCCGAGCAACCTCATTGCAGTATTCTCCCCCTGTGCGGGACACATCCCCTCTGAGAGTAGGCAAGTTATCACCGGCACTCTGAGCAAATCCCATGCTCCGAACCCAATTCAACAAACTCAAAACCCCGGCAGGGCTCGCATTTCCCAATTCCCATCCAATGAAATGGAAATCACGGAAGTAAGTTACCAAAATACCTCCCCTCCAGATCAAAGGTGTGTATTTCGCACCTCTGACAGCATTCCACACCAACAGAACTTTATTTAAACGAACGTCGCCAGGATCCTCGGATAGACGCTAAAATCGACACACACACGTCAATGACGAATGCACAATACACACGACAATTACCGAACATCACCAGGACCCTCGGATGGATGCCAGAATCGGCAATCCCGTTCTGGATTCCCGCACCGCAAGCGGCCAATCACAATGATTCGAAGCCCACACAGTGGTGTTGCACATCAAGTGGTCATCAAAATCCACATTCGTTCATGTTCCTCATACCACGTGACTGTCAAACCGGCTCGCATTTCATGCGTTTCCTTATATCCGACCAACTTGACACTAACGCATACATTACAGCACACGTGGATTCATGCACACGCGTACCTTGTACAATCCTGTTCAACATCTTGTGCAGCAATTCCCATTCATTCGTATATGTCTCATTTCATTCAGAGGAAAAGGGGATTTTAGGGACAAGGGGAGGAAAGGGGTGAGAAGGGTGAAGCAGGGGAAGGGGGGGTCAGGGGGGGTGGCTCGCTGCGCAGGGGGTGTTGCCTGAAGCCCCGGGACAGAGCTTAGGGCTTGGGGGGTAGGAGTTTGATCTACCTAACCCCTCCGGCCTCCACGGGTCTTGATCTTCAACGAGCGACATTGGTCGCTCCCTGGCTTGCTTACCTATCTTATTTCCTTAATCGCCTCATCCTGCACATGCAATTAGTTTGCCTGCTTCCTCAGGCCATCGAGAGCCGAGAGGCTCGCCCGCCTCACAGCCCTCTAGCCTAACTCCAGAGGTACGCCCACCTCATCTCAGCTCTCTAACATAACTCCTGAAGAGGTTCGACCACCTCATCTCAACTTTCTGTGTGCTAACCGTATCTTACCTGTCCAGCTAACCGCCAGGTAATCAGGCAACCTTACTCATTATTCCCGAGAGATCTCTCCTACATATAGCCGCCTAATCAGAGATCTCTCCCGCATATATGCTAACTGTACCTTACTTTTGCCGGCGTCCTTATGACGCTTCTAACCTTACTTTCGAAACCAATCTATTCCTTATCCTCGGCGCCCTCTTGGGGCACCTTACTCTCCCGTCCCGTAACGTTACCCTGACGAATCCTATAAACAGCTCAGTTGTTCTGGAGCCCAAAAACGGCTCGTTCTTAAATTTTGATTGAGGATCAGGCTCGAAGCAGGGAACAGGCAAACGGCATCGAGCGACTGAGTGAGTTCCAATTTAGCCTAACATCCCAGTCTATAACAAAATAAACCCAAGGCTCACCTCACCCAGACCGATCAAACCAGCTGGTGTTTTTTTTTCCCACTCACTCGCGCCTGGAGCCGCGTCCCGAGTCTGTCCGAGCTGACTCCTGCCTGGCTCGCCATTTGATGGATCCCTGACTTAGGACTCAAGACTCATGATTGAGAGAAGGAACAACTGAGATATTTATTTGATTCATCAAACACACAAGCTTGGTGGAAAGCAAAATGCTTAAAACTGAGGCCCACAAGGACCAGGATTCCAACATGATGCTCTGAAATAATTCTGTCGAGTTTCACTTTATAAAGGGAATATTGGGGTGTGGTTTTTGCTCTCGAGACAAAGGAAAGACAGAGTAGTCTCCAAGGTCATTTAAGGGTCAAACAACATGTTGACTACTTTCTAGAAACCTGATTTTTGGGGGAGTTCAGCAAGTCGTAAAAATGTCAAACATGAAAGTGATATAACGCAGTCCTTTAAGGGGGACTGGGAAAGATAGGTTGGTCTTCACAGAGGGATTATATCATCAGGGTCTGGATTTACAATGCATATAACTTTTTATAACAAGTTTCCAAAGAACATGAAAGTATTATGAGTATACAGAAATCAATCAAAAACTGAACATTTTCTTGTTTATACTTGGTAATAGGTCAAACGATAATAGAACACAAGGGGGGAGGTGGGGGGGGGGGGTATGAACCCCCACATATTGGTGTGCTGTGTTTATACTTCTCCCACCCCCACCCCCTTCCCACGCCACCTTCCCCCAATCCCTCTCCCTCCAACTCCCTTTGATTTCTTTTTGTGGTAAATGTTAGCTCTTTCACGAGCCTCGATTCGGTATACAAAAAAAAAAATATATATATATATATATATATATATATATATATATATATATATATATGTATATAATTCTACATACATACATACACATATACATACATACATACATACATACACATATACATACATACATACATACACATATACATACATACATACACATATACATACATACATACATATATATATATATATAATATATATATAATATATATATCTTCAAAACACACCTGGTCACAAGTGTGCCGCACTGACTGGGTCCTCAGTCGAGGTCCTCAGCATCATCCCGTTTCGGCCCTTCAACCTCGATACGATCAGCTAAGGTGGGCCAGCAGGGGCACATACACATCCACATGCAGCAACTACACCTGGATGCATACATACCCCCACCCCCAGCCAGTGCGAACGCAGACTACAACAACAACAACAACAACAACACCTCCGCATCCAGAATCCACAGCACCAAACAAACATGGTGGAACACTCAAACACCCACCTTTATACCCTTCACCACACACCAGATCGTAACAAGATCATACACACACACACATACACACCCATACACACACAACACCAACCAACCAACCACCTATCCTTACAACATACACCACTCAACATACAAAAACACATACTCATGCAAAAATTAATTCATGCAAAAACACATACCCTCACCCACTCACTTATATACACAAAATAAGAAATAATAATAATAGTAACAAAAAAAACAAAAAAACACACACAACCAACCGACACCGTTCGACATGCCTCCATAAACTTCCTCCATATCCAAAATGAGTCTTTCAAGGCAACCTGGGCCACCTTGTCACACATCCTCCTTCTTTCTGTCCCACACACTCCCAGCCTAGCAATAAATGCAGAAAAGGAATTGCCAATATACCCTCTACATCCCACCTCAAATGGCTGACACGAAACTCGCCAACCCTTCTCCCGGCACTCTGCCTCCAGCTCACTGTATTTTCCTCTCTTCCTCTCATGCACCTCCTCCATATTCTCTTCCCAAAGTACCGACAATTCCCCTAAGATGACCTGTCTTGTTGCACCTGACCAAATGACAATGTCAGGCTGCAACCTTGTCACACAGATCTCCTCTGGGAATACCAATTGTGGCTTTAGGTCTGCCACCACCTGCCAATCACAAGCATCTGACAGCCCTCTTGCTTTCCACCTCCTCCTATTTCCACCTCTTACCGCTTGGCCCTCTTTGACAAACCACACCTCTCCCCATCAGTCTCCTTCTCCACTCTTTTTCTCTCGACCTCAGCACCTCTTGTTGCACCATCTGCACCACCACCGCCAGCACCTGATCATGTCGCCACCTGTATTGTCCTGCTGCTGCTGTCCTGCTATGTATATGTATGTATATGTATATATATATATATATATATATATATATATATATATATATATATATATATATTGTTACGGTTTTGCGAACCTTCACTTTGTAAATTTTCGTAAATGTTCCCTTATAAATGATCCCCTGTAAATATCCCCATTAATTGGCTTTATTAAAGATCACACCCTAGTTAGTCCATGTACAACATGTAGAGCACCATAGGACCTCTCTGTAGTTATTTCATTATTATGTTTTTCAGTTAAGGATCTGTTCCCAATAGTTGAATCTGCGTTGCATTAATTAAATAAGATAGGCCCCATTCCATCCATTTTGCTCTCTCTCTCTCCAAATTGTGTTACTTTGCTTGCCAGCAGCGTTCACTGCATTCAAACACCATTACGCACGCGGTCAAGCCGGAGAAGAAGGGGGCGGAGCGCCGAGACCGAGGCGTGGCCCTTTCGGCGAGCCAACCAGGGCTGAGGTGAGCTCATTTATAGGCGTGGCTCGATGAAGCGCGGCTTGATTTCTGCACGGGCTATATAAGCGCAAGCGCGGCACCTTTACATGAGGAGGGAGAGAAGTGCGGTTGTTGAAAGAAGCCCAAGAGGAGAGAGAAGAGAGAAGGCATGGACTGCGCGGAGGTTGGGCGAGATCGCATCATCGATTGTATTGAACTGCACATACGGCCGTGCAAAGGACTACCCCCCCCCCCCCCCCGCCTCCCCCCCTCTGCCACGTATAAGGTCCGATGGCGTGCCAACAGTACACGCTCGCTGCTGCCGCGGTACGAGTCAACACCCGGAGCCGGACTCAAGTGAAGCTGGAGTCGGACCTCGATGCCTACCATCTGCCTGGACCCTTCTCCTCCTTCCAGCCTTTCCTTCCTGCCATTCCCTGTTCGTGTGAGTCTGTTTGTTTGTCCGGGGTTGTAAGTAAGACTGTATAATTAAACTTGCCCTGTGTCCTTTTGCTCTTCTTCTTCTGTATATTACTTTCGTTTCCTCTTCTCTGGGTTTTCTGTATATAATTAATAAACCCACTTTTGTTCGTCTTATTTTCTGGGTTTTCTCTTATTCGATCGTTTGCGTCCTTTCTTTCTCAATTGAGTAACTGTGGCACGATTCGGCCAATGCTCGGAGTCGGGTTTAGTCTCTTGTTAACGGCCTGAGTCGTGGCTCGCTTCGCTCGGCGTGTCCATTACAGCCGCGGCTCGGGCGGGGCTCATTTGCTCGCTTACCGGAAGGTGCTGGTAATTAGGTCATAGGAATAATTGGCCTACTACCCTATTCAGCGCTGACCGGAGGTGACGTCATAGCTCCAGGACTCGGATGGCCAGTATGAAAGACGAGGGGATTAAACCCCCTTCGGTAAGGGGAGTGCCGAAACCGGATCCGTAACTATATATATATATATATATATATATATATATATATATATATATATATATATATATATATATATATATATATATATATATATATACAGACTTGGCATTTAATATGGAATTTTTTTTTGTGGGAGTGAACTTACTTTTCAAGATGTCTTAGAACCAAAAGTTCATTGGAATTATGTTGAAATTATTCTACATTTTGTTAATGTGACCTTTAAAAGAAACAAAAACCACATTTGACATTTCGAAACAAATAAATTGAGCCTTGAAAGTGATGGAAACTGATATCGAACTCAATTCATGGACAGTACTGTGTTAAACTTCTGTACGTTTTCCAGAAGTATCTCTTTATTTTGCACATTAGCCAAAAAAAATTTCAACAAAAACAAAAGTTAAATTACGACTGGGATTACGGACAGTAAAATTACAGTTCAGTACTTCGTGTAACCCCCACGAGCATTCAGGAGAGCACGTACACGTTGAGGCATGCTGTTCACGAGATTTGCCAAGGTTTGGACAGGAATCGCTTGCCATGCAGTGACAATAGCCTTCTGCAATTCACGCACAGAGGCAGGCTGCTGGTCCAAGTGGTCGATTTGACGCGTTAATTCTGCTCACAAGTTCTCTATCGGATTCATATCCGGGGACATGGCAGGCCACTCCATATGTTCTACACCACAGTCAGCAAGAAAGTGTTGGATCATGCAAGCACGATGACGCCGTGCATTGTCATCTTGGAAGACAAAGTTTCCTCGAAAGGCTGCACGAGCAAATGGAAGCAATGTTTCTTCCAGAATGGCCCTGTACTTGAACTGGTTCAGGTTTCCATTCAGAACAACCAGGTCAGTTTTGCCCCCTGCATGAAAAGCAGCCCAAACGGTCACCCCACCACCTCCAGCTTGGACTCTTGGCACTATACACTCTTTGTTGTAGGCTCCATGCACTTGTCTGTGCACTCGGACGCGGCCATCTTGACGATAGACCAGAAATCTAGACTCGTCACTGAAGATCACGTGATTCCAGTGTCCTGGCTGCCATTGACGGTGCTCTCTGGCCCACTGCAATCGGCGCTGGCGGTGTTGTCTGGTCAGGCGTGGCTTTCTCAGGGGACACCTGGCACGATAGCCTGCTTGAACCAGTCGTTGGTTGACTAGCCTTCTGAATACAGGCACATTTGTCAGTTGCTGCCACTCAGCCCTAAGCCGATTAGCTGACTTGGTACGGCCATTGCGGACTAACCGGTGCAGCTGGCAATCATCCCTCCTTGTGGTTCTGCAGGGACGTCCTGGCCTCGGTATTGGAGTAGGGACACCCCTCTGAGCATTTCGTTTCAGGATCTTTGACACCTGACCTTGAGTGATGCCATACTGCCGAGCAATAGCACGCTCTTTCATTCCGTAATTTCGTAAAGCCACCACTTCATAACAAACAGCATTGTCGAGTTGACGGACCATCTCCAGAGGAAGCGGCAATAACTTTTGGAGACGTGCAACAGTTGTTTTCCACTAATACAGAACGCAACAACTCTTGTATACCCAACTGTGAAGCCAATCATCAAATGCACCTGTCCGTACATTTTGCCACGCCACCTGTGATATAATCCTGTTGTTGACTTCTTGCTGCGACAGACAATCAGTGACATCGTTCTTTTAACAAATAAATCACCAAAGTGTAAAAGAAACTCACCAGATTGATATACTGAGTTCAGAAAGTAAACCCAAGTCAAGAAAAAATATATATATTCCATTTTAAATGCCAAGTCTGTATATATATATATATATCTGTGCAGTGTCCGTCCTCTCCTGTGTTGTGTTGTCCTGTGTTGTGTTGTGTTGTCTTGTGTTGTGTTGTCACTTAACTACTTCCTCAAACGTTTGTAAAATCGTACCAAAATTCTGGTATGCACATATCTCTCCCATCGGTATGTCCTAAGGGTATTTTTTGAAAAATTTTCGAATTCCTTTTTTTTTTTTCTGTAATTTTTTGGGGGAATTTTTTTTTTTCAACTTCAATTGTTTATAAAATGTGATATCACGTATATTACAAATACATTTGTGCAAAATAATTGTTTGAATTATGATTGGTTTAAACCATGACAAAACGGCAACTCGGGTACAGTCATTTATCTATACTAGGGCATGCCCGTACTATATATATATCTAAAATTATATCCCCCCCCCTATTTACATGAAATGGTTTGGTCCAAAGCGAACGGCTTGCGAGTGGTGACAATCCCCCCCCTCTATTTACATGCAATGGTTCGGTCCAAAGCGAACGGCTTCCGGAGTTTGGTAAAGAAATCGCCATCGCGTACACAAACGCGCAGGAAAGCGAATGAATCGCAAATTCGTTTTTATTAGTTGTAAAACATAATGCCCAATTATTCAATTAGCGCCAACGTATTTTGGCTGTTTGCAATTTAATCGCAAGGCAAAGTAGAAAGAGAAGAGGGAAAAAAAGAAAAGCCTTGCCTTGCTGCAAACAGCTGCTGCAAACAACAACAACATGGAAGGCTGCACTGTCCGGAAGTTGGCATATCGCAGTTACGATTATTTTAGTGTTAATGGCCAATTATTCAATTAGCGCCAACGTATTTTGGCTGTTTGCAATTTAATCGCAAGGAAAAGTAGAAAGAGAAGAGGGAAAAAAAGAAAAGCCTTGCATTAACGCATTAACGCTTGCATTGCATTAACGGTTCGGCACACGTGATAGCTCGCTGCTCTCTGATTGGTTGAAGCGTTTTTTGGACATAGCTCGGTAGGTACTTGTCCGATTAATTACAAACCTTGAAAAGGCACATCCTCGGGTCCCCAGCAATATACCTGGCAAGTTTCAAGTATATCGGACCCGTGGTTGTCGAGAAACAGCGGTCACAGACAAACACACAGACACACAGACACACAGACACACAGACACACAGACAGACACACAGAGATTGCTGGAATTATAGATAGATATCTACACATCTGGGCAGTGTCTGTGTTGTCACTTAACGACTCCCTCAAACTTTTGTTTCCGTGGTTGTGAAGTGTTTTTAATAACGTTGTGGTGGTTTTGAATCACGTGGTGGTGAGGCATTTTGAATTATGTGGTGGTGAGGTGTTTTTAAATGACGTGGTGGTGAGGTGTTTTTAAATGACGTGGTGGTGAGGTGTTTTTAAATGACGTGGTGGTGAGGTGTTTTTAAATCACATGGCGGTGAGGTGGTTTGAATTACTTGGTGGTGAGGTGTTTTTAAATCACATGGTGGTGAGGTGGTTTGAATTACTTGGTGGTGAGGTGTTTTGAATTAAGTTGTGGTGAGGTATTTATAATTACGTGGAGGTGAGGTGTTTTTAATTATGTGGTGATGAGGTGTTTTGAATTACTTGGTGGTGAGGTGTTTTGAATTACTTGGTGGTGAGGTGTTTTTAAATGATGTGGTGGTGAGGTGTTTTTAATTTTGTGGCTGTGAGGTGTTTTTATTACGTGTTTTATGGCTGTGAGGTGTTTTGAATTACGTGGTGGTGAGGTGTTTTGAATTACGTGGTGGTGAGATGTTTTGAATTAGTTGGTGATGAGGTGTTTTGAATTATGTGGTGGTGAGGTGTTTTGAATTATGTGGTGGTGAGGTGTTTTGAATTATGTGGTGGTGAGGTGTTTTGAATTACGTGGTGGTGAGGTGTAATCGTCCCAAACTTACAGGCTGCACCTACCCCTCCCCTATGTATGTGCTGAGGGGTTATTTGTTGAAAAAAAAACATTCAACCAAAATCTTCAACCTAAATTGCCTATAAAAATGTAATATCACAAACACAACAAATACATTTGTGCAAAATAATTGTTTGTATTATGATTGATGTAAATCATGACAACACAGCAACTCAGGTACAGTCATTATTCTCAACTAATATAAGCCCGTTCCTCAGTAACGACGTTTGGTGAGGCGAGCGCAGCGAGCCGAGCCAAGCTAGTATATATATATATATATATATATATATATATATATATATATACAGTATATATATATATATATATATATATATATATATATATATATATATATATATATATATATATATATATATATATATATACTAGCTGAGGTACCCGGCTTCGCCCGGGTTGAATAAGAATAAGACAAATATATGATGAAACTAGAACGGGCACTCGGTAGAGCGCATACCTTCGCCGCAGCTACTGTTCTGTACTTGGCATGGGAGTGTAGGGAACAGAACAGTGAACAGTTTGGTGCTGATTTCATGCAAATCGGATAAGAATTGACCGAGTTATGACAAAAAACGCACATTTTGCAAGGTCGTGACCCCCCTGACATTTGACCCCCAACCGCTAACAAGGGTAATGTCTTCACTGGGTCATGTCGTATATCACAAGATCGGGCATTGAATTCGGAACATTTTGGCATTAGTTGCATGCCAATTGGATAAAAATTGACCGCGCTATGGTAAAAATACGATTTTGACCTTTTCGTGACCTTGACCTTGACCTTTGACCCGATTGCTCCCAAAATCTAATCAAATGTGTCCCGTATAATAACCAATCATCCCACCAAATTTCATGCAATTCGGTTGAATACTTTTTGAGTTATGCGAATAACATACACACACACACACACACACACAGACATACAAATAAATACACAGCGATCAAAACATAACCTTCCGCTTTTGCGAAGGTAAAGAACATGTATATTTTAGAGCAATATCACAGTACATTTCCTACATGACGTTTTGTCAATTGTCAATTTCTCAAAACCTCTTGGTATACAACATTTCTGGTTTTCTTACTTGGTGCCAAGACATAAAGATTGCTTGGTTTTCCAACCCTCGAGCAGCCCACGTACAGCTGGCTTTTGTTTCCGTGGTTGTGAAGTGTTTTTAATAACGTTGTGGTGGTTTTGAATAACGTGGTGGTGAGGCATTTTGAATTATGTGGTGGTGAGGTGTTTTTAAATGACGTGGTGGTGAGGTGTTTTTAAATGACGTGGTGGTGAGGTGTTTTTAAATGACGTGGTGGTGAGGTGTTTTTAAATCACATGGCGGTGAGGTGGTTTGAATTACTTGGTGGTGAGGTGTTTTTAAATGATGTGGTGGTGAGGTGTTTTTAATTTTGTGGCTGTGAGGTGTTTTTATTACGTGTTTTATGGCTGTGAGGTGTTTTGAATTACGTGGTGGTGAGGTGTTTTGAATTACGTGGTGGTGAGATGTTTTGAATTAGTTGGTGATGAGGTGTTTTGAATTATGTGGTGGTGAGGTGTTTTGAATTATGTGTACCCGGCATTGCCGGGCGGGGGAAGGGAGGGGAGGAGGAAGGGGAGGGGAGGGGAGGAGAGGGTGGGGAGGGGAGAAGAGGGGGGGAGGGGAGAAGAGGGAGGGGGAGGAGGAGAGGGGAGAAGAGGAGGGAGGGGGAGGAGGAGAGGGGAGGGGGAGGAGGGAGGGGAGGGGGAGGGGGGGAGGTGAGGGGGGAGGGGGGAGGTGATGGGGGAGGGGAGGGGGGAGGGAGAGGAGGAAGGGAAGGGGAGGGGAGGGGGAGAGGAGGAAGGGGAGGGGAGGGGGAGGGGGGAGGGGAGGGGGAGGGGAGGTGGAGGTGAGGGGGAGTGGAGGGGGGAGGGGAGGGGGGAGTGGAGGGGAAGGGGGGAGGGGGGAGTGGAGGGGAAGGGGGGAGGGGGAGGAGGTGAGGGGGGAGGGGAGGGGGAGGGGGAGGGGAGTGGGAGGGGAGGGAGAGGGGGAGGGGAGAAGAGGGGGGGAGGGGACAAGAGGAGGGAGGGGAGGAGGAGAGGGGAGAAGAGGAGGGAGGGGGAGGAGGAGAGGGGAGGGGGGAGGGGGGAGGTGAGGGGGAGGGGGAGTGGAGGAGGAGGGGGAGGGGGAGGTGAGGGGGGAGGGGAGGGGGGAGTGGAGGGGGAGGGGAGGGGGAGTGGAGGGGGAGGGGAGGGGGAGGGGGAGGGGAGGGGGAGTGGAGGGGAAGGGGGGAGTGGGAGGGGGAGAGGGTGAGGTGGAAGGGGGAGGGGAGGGGGAGGGGGAGGGGGAGGGGAGGGGAGAATGGAGGGGGAGGGGAGGGGGAGGGGGAGGGGGAGGGGGAGGGGAGGGGGAGGGGGGAGGGGGAGGGGAGGGGGAGGGGGAGGGGAGTGGGAGGTGGGAGGGAGAGGGGGAGGGGAGTGGGAGGGGGGAGGGGAGGGAGAGGGGGGAGGGGAGGGGGTGAGGGGGGAGGGGAGGGGTGAGGGGGGAGGGGGGGTTGAGGGGGGAGGGGAGGGGGTTGATGGGGGAGGGGAGGGGGAGGGGGGAGGGGAGGGGGAGTGGAGGGGGAGGGGGGAGGGGAGGGGGAGTGGAGGGGGAGTGGAGGGGGAGTGGAGGGGGAGGGGGAGGGGGGAGTGGAGGGGGAGGGGGAGGGGGGAACGGCTAGCTTGGCAAGCAATAGCAGGCTTTTTACTTTTATTTTTACCTCAATGAGGGCTATATATATAGTCCGTGCTTGGAGCCTTCAAGATCAACATAAAGTTTTTTTATGAAAAATAATGCAGATGTATAACAATCCACCAATGCAAGTTCAGAAATGAATGCAGATCCTTTACTTTGCGATACAAACGCAATTCCCGCCATTTCCACTCACGATCGAGGCCTCCACAGTGACCGCGCCTCTTCTTCCTCCTATAACTTCGTCTCACTTCTTTCACTCAAAATGCACGAAACTCTGCCGCATGAAATTATGTAGAGGCCTCGTCGGGGGGATATAAGGTAGATAAGGAAGGCGTTGTAACAGAAGAATCAAAATAAAAGTGGAAGAACATAAGGAAATGGGAGCTATTCTGGACCCACAGCCAAACCCGACAAACCATTGCAATACATCCCGAACGTCTAGCGCCGCCACAAACTACACCATGGAATTGCAGCTGGCGCAGTTTTTTTAAACCATCGATATTAAAATAAAACGTAGCCTAAAACCACCGGGATTTTATGCTGATTCCGAATCTGTGTCTAAAACTTTTCTCCGATGTGTAGTTCTTGAGTTATAAGTGGACATCCAGACAGACACACACACACACACACACACACACACACACACACACACACACACACACACACACACACACACACACACACACACACACACACAGACACTCCTCCTTTATATATAGAGATATATATATATATACATATATATATGTATATATATACACATGTCAGCCATTAGGGTTTAAACCCCATGACTCAATTGATCAGAACATCTGAAATTATATAATGTTTTTCTGTAACCTGATTTGAACTCAGCTGTATTAGGCTGGTGGACAAAATGTGGTTTCCAGGCTCGAGGTGCTGGCTACTGGAAAAACATGTGGTTTCTTAGCTCGGTAAACAAGACCTTGGATGCATGTGCCAGACAGAGATAAGAAGCCCACAACCCACGTACAGGGAAAACATGTTGCCAAACGCCTTCCTCACAAAGGGAATAATTAATTATATATCTTTGTAGTTTCCAGTGTGTCTCCTAAATCAAGGACATAACCAACCGTGGGAGGAATATAATTCATTACATATCCTTTGATTATTGTGTATTCAGCATGTGTATTCAATCATTTAATCTACTATTATGCTTAGTGTCAAGAAAGCTATTGAAGCTATTGTGAGAACATTTCCTTTGGCCTTGCTCGGGTCTGATGTGTTTAAAGAACCTGAGAAGGTCACCCTATCTTATGCCCACATCTTTGTATTCTAAGTTTGGCCTTCTGCAGGAAGGGATCATGGTAGGAGGTCTTTAAGGCCCAAATTTCCTTTGTCTTTAGCGCAGACTCTTATCTGATTTTCTTGCTATATATGAAATGCCCGTTTGCTGATTCTGGAGTGAGTGTCTTGGGAGTGTCCTGCTGCGTGTCAGGCAGTGCATTTTTGAGCCTTGCTCCACATTATGTGTTTGTAATCGAATTCATTAAACATTGCTGCTCTGATCCTTGTCCTCCTTCCTTCCCTCGAGGTCTTCGCCCCACACACACACATATACAGTCACGTGAAAAAGTAAGTACACCCCTACATTTATCACTACTTCAAATACCTAAAATTAGAATCAGGTGCACCAGCTCAGGTGCAAATGATTAGAACATTGTTAGAGAAGATCTTGGAGGAACCTGTCTTATTTAAACCTCAGACATTTAGTTTGGTTTGCTCTTTGTTGTTGAAGTGTGCGGCGTCACCATGCCTAGATCCAAAGAGCTCTCTGAGGCCTTCAGAAAGAAGGTTATAGATGTCTACGAGTCTGGGAAGGGATTTTAAAAGATCTCCAAACAATTTGAAATCAATCATTCGACTGTCCGGAAGATCATCTACAAGTGGAGAAGATTCCAAACAACTGCCAACTTGTTCAGGCCAGGCCGCCCCAGCAAGTTCAGCCCGAGAGCAGACCACAAGATGCTCAAAGAAGTCTCTAAAAACCCCAGAATGTCATCACGGGACCTACAGGTAGCTCTTGCCACTGTTGATGTCAAAGTGCACGAGTCTACCATTAGAAAGAGGCTGCACAAATTTGATCTACATGGGAGGTGTGCCAGGAGGAAACCTTTGCTGTCCAGAAAGAACATCAGGGCAAGACTAAAGTTTGCCAATGAACACCGAGGCAAAGACCAGCACTTCTGGAACAATGTGCTCTGGACAGATGAGTCAAAGGTACAGCTATTTGGCCACAGTACCTGCAGACATGTTTGGCGAAAACCAAAGACAGCATTTGACCACAAGAACCTGATACCAACTGTAAAGCATGATGGTGGTAATATTATTGTTTGGGGCAGCTTTGCTGCATCAGGGCCTGGGCAGCTCACCATCATGGAATCCACGATGAATTCTTCATTGTACCAGAGGGTGCTTGAGGATAATGTGAGGCCATCTGTCGGAGAAGTTGAAGCTCAACCGAAGGTGGACCTTGCAACATGACAATGACCCTAAACATACCAGTAAATCCACCAAGGAATGGCTGAAAAGAAAGAAATGGAGGGTTCTGGAATGGCCAAGTCAAAGCCCGGATCTAAATACCATCGAGATGTTGTGGGGGGATTTGAAACGAGCTGTGCATGCAAGAAACCCCTCAAACATCGCACAGCTGAAAGAATTCTGCATGGAGGAGTGGGCAAAAATTTCTCCCAGTCGATGTCAGAGACTGGTAGACAGTTATAAGAAACGCCTACTTGAGGTTGTGTTTGACAAAGGGGGCCATACCACCTATTTGAGCCAAGGGTGTACTTACTTTTTCCACATGCGAAATTTCCATTTATGTTTATTTAAATCATACAATGGACTACAAAATGTAAATGTTTCATATTATTTGTTGTATTATATCACCTTTATCTATCAATATTGTTGAAATGAAGATCAAATAGCTGTATGTTGAAATATGTTGAAAAAGTCAAAACTTTACATGGGGTGTACTTACTTTTTCACGTGACTGTATATATATACATATGGTGTGTATATATAGTGTGCTTCTTTAGTTAAATTTAATGTTCCTGACTCCAAACCTCCTAGTTGTTGATGAGCAGGGCAGAGACAATGTGTCAGCGTGGCAGGCTACACTTCTTGGTAGCAGGTTGTGCAGCAATTCCTGGGGTGAGACTCAATCTGTGCCTTGCTTCGCAGTCAAGTTAGCGGGTTCAACCTGTGTATATTAATGGCTTAGATTGGTTGCAAATGAACAATTTGCAGAATGTTGTCCTGATGAGGGAAAAATAAGCCCTCGTCGGGATGGCATGGTGTTGAAGTCGTGGGGACTCACTCCTATGGAGGAGGAGTCCAATTGTATGACCATGCATTCTGGCCCTTCGGGGTCAAGATGCATGTGTTTTGATTGACCATGAGCTTCAGCCTTTGGGTTGAGGTGCATGTGTATGCCAATCTGACAGTCTTGATAGATGGTGTGCCTTGGACGTGGGGTCAAGGTGCACGTCCAAGGCTGTTTAAGTGCTTGATTTTTTTTTACCTCTTTTTATTATAAAAAAAAGGCAGGCCTCTATCACAGACAGGGCCGGCACAGACAGGGCCGGCCATTATAAGGCCCATAATGAGGGCGAAATCTAGATCGACATCTCTGCCTTGGTCTATTTGTTTCCATAGAGCTTTAATCTCAGTCTGCAAAGAATTGAGTACCACGTGGATGCCTCCTAGTTTGGAGGTGATGTGTTGGTATAGTTTATGCACGTGATGTCAGCGTCATGCCATAGGGTTAGTGTGCTTCTTTAGTTAAATATAAATATATATATATATATATTGTTGCGGATCCCGGTTCTGTCGACGTACTAAGGGGGGGTTTGGGGGGGGTTAAGTCCCCGTTTCCCCCACAGACACCGTGTCCACGGGCCGTCGACCATGAGACGAAACTCGCGCCGGTGGGTTGCGTAGCAACTCCAATCGCCAATCCACCAATCACGGGTCGAAGGGTTATCGATCGTGACCAGAATACCTTCAAGACCACGTAGCCGGGAAGACCGGGAATTGAACCCCTCGCATTCCCACACCTTATTCCAATCAGGTGGTCCAAGCGAGTTGCATGGTATGGGTTTGTGGCTTTACCCTGTGTGATCTACGGGCCTAATTGAGCAGCCGGATTCGATTTCGGACGAAGCTGGGTCAATGGTTTAAAGGATGCACACGAGCAGGTCGAAAGGAAACAAAATGTACACATCTTTTATTTACAATGGCACAGAAAAAAGGACGAGAAGCAGACTTAACAACAAATCTTACCTATATAATCCCAACACCGGCGCCAGGCACACTCGTACACACAGGGAATGAATTACACACCGTTTAGACTCGTACCGGTGGATGTGCGGAGGCTAGCTCGGGTCCGGCAGTTCCCGCGCCTGGCGCCAGGGTTGATCCGGACGAGCGGCTTGAAGGAAGGTCCGCACGGAGGATGATCCGCTGCTTGAAGGAAGGTCCAGAGGATGGTCAGCTTGAAGGACAAAGGAGAAGGGCAACACGGAAGAACCAGCTCGTAGGACAGTCAGCTTGAAGGACGAAGCAGGAGAAAGAGCCCGATGACCGACCGGCATGGACCTTTATCGGGTGGAAGCCCCTTCTAGAAGATTCCACGGCCTCCTATTGGTCGCTGTTGGTCACGTGCGGTCATTCAGCCCTACCTCCTTCGGGAAGGTTCTACGACCTACGATTGGTTGCTGCTAGTCACATGCAGTCATTCAGCCCCACCTCCCTCTTGAAGGTTCCACGACCTACCATTGCTCAATGATGGTCACGTGCGGTCGCTCATTTAGACACACCTCCCTCTGGAAGGTTTCACGGCCCGTTCTTCCACTGGTCGCGGTTGATCACGTGCGGTTATTCATTCATGAACCAACGTTTGCTTCCTTCAACCACAGGAAGGGTTTTTGATTTTTTGTATACAAGATCGAGGCTCATGTTAGAGCTAACATTGATGACAAAGAAACAAACAGACGCATAAGACGAAATAAAGGGAGCAGGAGACAAGATGGGGAGAGAGGAGGAAGCCCACAAGTACAACATTTAGGAGCAGGGACATCGGGAGATCTGTGGGAGGTAGAAGGCTTGTGGGGAGGAGGCGTGGGAAAGGGGGTGAGGACACTGCTAAAACACATGGACACTGCTCGGACTTCCAGGAAAGAAGTCGGTATTTCAGAAAATTGGATCTGGGGTGAATTAACAGGGGTATAAAAGATCAAGGTTTTGGATGGGGGCAGATAAGAGATAGTAATGAACAGCTGTTTCAAAGACCTGGAGGGATGAGTGGGATTGAAGAGAGTGAGGGAGTTTGTTCCAGAGATGGGAGAAAAGAGGAATGAAAGGGTGAAGTTGAGCAGAGAGTCTTGATTTTGGCAGTTTCACCAGAAGAGGGTTACAGGCAGATCTTGTGCGACCTGCAGGAGTATTTGGGGGACAGAGCACAGACAGGGCTGGGGGACTAGGCCAGAGAGGAGTCGGTAGAAGACAGAAAGACCACCAACCTTCAGTGAGTGAGTGAAAGGCCTTCAGAGTTAGCGTCATCATGGGAGATTCCAATGATTCTGAGAGCTTTGGTTTCAACAGCGTGAAGCCGAGCTAGGTGTGAGGCAGGAGCACCAGCCCAGAGGGGAGAGCAGTATTCCATTGAGCTGTGGATGAAAGCCTTGTATGTGGTGAGGATCTCAGGTGTGCCAAAGAAGGACTTCACACGACGGAGAATGCCCAGTCGGCGAATGACTTTGGAGGCCAGCTTGGAAATGCGTTTTTCCCAGGAAAGATCATGGCAGACTGTGAGACCCAAGAGATTGAGTGACAGAACTTATTGGAGAGGATTGTTGAGAAAGTAGATGGGAGGGTTGTCCAGATGGTCTTTTTAGAGAGACAGAGTGAGAGTGTGAGATTTGTCAGGATTGAAAGACATGTTCCACTTGTTTGACCAGTCTGTGATTTTGTCCAGGTCTGCAGAGAGTGAGGAGGCTGCAGACTGCCGATCTGAGGGATGAGGTATGGAGCGGCAGACAGTGGAGTCATCAGCAAAGAGATAGAGAGGATTTCCCAGAGAGTCGGAGAGATCATTGATGAAGACCAGAAAAAGCACAAGGCCCAAAACACTGCCTTGGGGAACTCCAGCCTGAACAGGAAGAGGAGATGAGAGAAATCCATTCAGGGCAACACGTTGACTACGACCAGAGAGGAAGTCCGCAAGCCATGCGTGGATATTTCCATGGATACCATAGGAGGAGGGTTTGGTGAGCAGAGCGGGCTGCCAGACCGTAATCAAAGGCACGTGATATATCAAGGGAGACAGCTCTAATTTCCTTTTTGACATTGAGGTTCTCAATCCATTGTTGAGACAGCAGAAGCAGCATGTCCCGAGTAGAGTGACCTGGTCTGAATCCAAATTGATGATCAGAGATCAAGCCGTTGGAGAAGAGGAAGGATTTGATATCCGAAGCAATGATGGATTCCATGACTTTGCTGATGATTGGGAGCAGGCTGATTGGTCTGTAGTCACAAGGATCTGTTTTTGCACATTTTTTGTTTTACAGCGGTAATGTTGGCTGATTTCCAAGCTGAAGGCAGATGACCTTGAGCAAAAGAGAGGGTGAATAGAACAGAGAGAGGGTGAGAAAGAGTGGCAGAGTAGGTTTTTAGGATTCGTGGGCTGATGCCGTCTGGTACAGTTACAGAATCAGAGTCGAGGATTGGAATCCAATCAAAGTCGAGGAAGTCGAGGGTTGGAATCCTGCTTAACTCAACGCATATCTGCTTTAATTACTACACAATGGGAAGGGAGCTAATCTTTACATTTAATAAGAAATAACTGACGAATGCATGGTACATGTTGTCGTGTAATTAACTGGAGAGGGTGTCCTTTATTGCACAACCGTAGCATATACAGTCACGTGAAAAAGTAAGTACACCCCATGTAAAGTTTTGACTTTTTCAACATATTTCAACATACAGCTATTTCATCTTCATTTCAACAATATTGACAGATAAAGGTGATATAATATAACAAATATCATGAAACATTTACATTTTGTAGTCCATTGTATAATTTAAATAAACATAAATGCAAATTTTGCATGTGGAAAAAGTAAGTACACCCCTACATTTATCACTACTTCAAATACCTAAAATTAGAATCAGGTGCACCAGCTCAGGTGCAAATTATTAGAACATCGTCAGAGAGGATCTTGGAGGATCCTGTCTTTTTTAAACCTCAGACATATCGTTTGGTTTGCTCTTTGTTGTTGAAGTGTGTGGCGTCACCATGCCTAGATCAAAAGAGCTCTCTGTGGCCTTCAGAAAGAAGGTTATAGATGCTTAGGAGTCTGGGAAGGGATTTTAAAAGATCTCCAAACAATTTGAAATCAATCATTTGACTGTCCGGAAGATCATCGACAAGTGGAGAAGATTCCAAACAACTGCCAACTTGTTCAGGCCAGGCCGCCCCAGCAAGTTCAGCCCGAGAGCAGACCGCAAGATGCTGAAAGAAGTCTCTAAGAACCCCAGAATGTCATCACGGGACCTAGAGGTAGCTCTTGCCACTGTTGATGTCAAAGTGCACGAGTCTGCCATTAGAAAGAGGCTGCACAAATTTGATCTACATGAGAGGTGTGCCAGGAGGAAACCTTTGCTGTCCAGAAAGAACATCAGGGCAAGACTAAAGTTTGCCAATGAACACCTCGGCAAAGACGAGCACTTCTGGATCAATGTGCTCTGTACAGATGAGTCAAAGGTAGAGCTATTTGGCCACAGTACTAGAAGACATGTTTGGCGAAAACCAAAGACAGCATTTGACCACAAGAACCTGATACCAACTGTAAAGCATGGTGGTGGAAATATTATGGTTTGGGGCAGCTTTGCTGCATCAGGGCCTGGGCAGCTCACCATCATAGAATCCACTATGAATTCTTCATTGTACCAGAGGGTGCTTGAGGATAATGTGAAGTTGAAGAAGTTGAAGCTCAACCGAAAGTGGGCCTTGCAACATGACAATGACCCTAAACATACCAGTAAATCCACCAAGGAATGGCTGAAAAGAAAGAAATGGAGGGTTCTGGAATGGCCAAGTCAAAGCCCGGATCTAAATCCCATCGAGATGTTGTGGGGGGATTTGAAACGAGCTGTGCATGCAAGAAACCCCTCAAACATCGCACAGCTGAAATAATTCTGCATGGAGGAGTGGGCAAAAATTTCTCCCAGTCCATGTCAGAGACTGGTAGACAGTTATAAGAAATGCCTACTTGAGGTTGTTTCTGCGAAAGGGGGCAATACCACCTATTAGAGCCAAGGGTCTACTTACTTTTTCAACATGCAAAATTTGAATTTATGTTTATTTAAATTATACAATGGACTAGCAAATGTAAATGTTTCATGATATTTGTTATATTATATCACCTTTATCTTTCAATATTGTTGAAATGAAGATTAAATAGCTGCATATTGAAATATGTTGAAAAAGTCAAAACTTTACATGGGGTGTACTTACTTTTTCACATGACTGTATATAGATACATATCATTCATGCTATATTTCATGCATTCTATATTGATTTATTTCCAGAGTCTAAATCATTCTATGTCCAACTTTTTGGGGTTTGCCCCATTGAACCAAACATAAACTATGGTACTTAGGTGGAATTTGTTTTGAAAACCATTAATTAGATGTATTGGCAGATGTGCAGTCATGGCCAAAAATATTGACACCCTTACACTTTTTTCAAATAACTCACAATTTTCTCTAAAAATAAGTTGAAATTGACAAAAGTATTTGGTCTCCACAATTCATTTTTCACTGTTAATATTACAGAACCTTTGATTTTGATTCAAAACTTAACAAAATGGCATTTAAAGAATCTTTTAAATCAGAAAATAAAAAGAAATGGCATTGACAAAATTATTGACACCCAAGACTTAATATTTGGTAGCACAGCCTTTGGACAAAATAACTGCAGTCAAGCGCTTCTGATAGCCATGAATGAGCTTCCTACACCTCTCAACTGGCAGTTTGGCCCACTCTTCTGCAAACTGCTCCAGTTATCCAAGATTTTAAGGGTGCATTCTCTCAATTGCTGTTTTCAGATCTCATCACAGGTGTTCAATGGGATTTAGGTCTGGACTCATGCTGCCACTTCAGAACAGGCCAGCATTTTGGCTTGAACCATTCCTGGATGCGTTTTGAAGTGTGTTTGGAGTCATTGTCCTGCTGTAAGACCCATGACCTTCGACAGCTTTCTGACACTGGGTTGAATATTGCGCTCCAAAATGCCTTGGTGATCTCCTGATTTAATGATGCCATGCACATATTCAAGGCAGCCAGTGGCAGAGGCAGCACAGCAACCCCAAAACATCACTGAATTTCCTCCATGTTTAACTGTAGGGAAGGTGTTCCTTTCTTTCAAGGCTTCATCTTGTTTTCTGTAAATATAGAGATTATGTTCTTTACCAAAATGTCTAATTTGGTATCATCTGTCCACAGGACGTTCTCCCAGAAGGATTTTGGCTTGTTCAGGTGTTTTTTGGCAAACTCCAGTCAGTCTTTCTTAGCAGTGGGGTCCTCCTGGGTCTCCTACCATAGAACCCCCTTTCATTGAGTTGGTGATGGATTTTGCGAGTTGATACTGTCGTACCTTGTGTCTGAAGGTCAACTTGAATCTGTTTGGCAGTTGATCGAGGTGCTTTCTCCACCATTCGAACAATCCTTCGCTGTAATCTTCAATCAAGTTTTCTCTTGCGGCCACGTCCAGGGAGGTTGGCTACAGTGCCATGGGCCTTAAACTTCCTGATAACATTGCGTATGGTGGGCACAGGAACATCAAGGTCTCTGGAGACAGACTTGTGGCCTTGAGATTGTGCATGCTTGACTACAATATTGTGTCTGACCGCCTCAGACAATTCTCTGGTTTTCTTTATTTTCTCCATGCTCATTGCGGTACAAACAGTGTCACAAAACAGCAGAATTACTTTTTATATTGCAGGCACCTGCCACTCACCACAGGTGAGTTCAATTCCAAAGTAAAGGAGAATCACCTGCTTGAAATCGAATTATTTCTCACAACTTCTAAAAGGTGTCAATAATATTGTCTGGGCCATTTCAGGATTTCTGTGTGGAATAAGCTAAGATTTAACAATTTTTTCAGCTTTTTTTGTTTTGTTCCACTGCAAACCAAAGAAATACATTCGTGGATACCAAAATATTTTTTAATTTCAACAATTTTCTGGAAGAAATGTTGCGTTATTTGAAAAAAGTGCAAGGGTGCCAATATTTTTGGCCATGACTGTATATTCCAAGTTTCAGCTAGTTTCAATGTATAGCCGTTGAGATATTAGCACCAATACATTTTGGGCGGATGGCGGATGGACGGACGGACAGACTGACAGCAACGTTGATTCGAATGGTTTTCTTAATAAAACTCAAGAATGCGGAAATGGACGCTGGTGAAATCTGGAACATATTACCTCGACGTACAAAGCATTTACTTCTGAAATTTGTAGCCGATTTCATGCAGTAGAAGCCGAGAAACTAATTTCAGTCCCCATGTTAAAGTTGCAATACAGACAAAACCATCCCATATATAGGGAGGGAACCTTTGCACCTCCTTTGATTTTCAGCAAAGCCACTCACTTGAATAGTTTTCTCATCTGCCTCAAAAAGAATATCCTGGAATAAACACTATTTTCTGCTGCAAGTCTTCGAATATTTCAGAAGCTAACCAGAAACCAACTGCAGAATACTTAATATTCCAGTACAAAGCATATTAATTGGAATTTTTTCAATGCAATAAATCAATTTATTTTATACACGAAGCCATACACTGAAATAAACTTGAAATTGCATCAAGGCATGGTATTAATTGGTATCATTTTGAAGCAAAATACAAGGCAAAGTTTCCAAAAGTATTAATAGATGCTGTGAAAATGTTCATCTTTGTGGCAACTAAATAAGTTTCATTCATTATCTATGGTTGTGCTCAATGAAATGAAAAATATATAATGACTGTGGAGTTTATTATGAGTTTAATGAATGTGAAGCCGATCATGTTTCGATTAGAGGAAAACAAATTAATGTGAATACTTTAAAAAGCAATTTGCATTTCCAATTACAGAATTTAATCCAATATTGCATTCCCGAGTTTTTATCAATACCGGTATGTGCCATTTGCACGGCACGTTTCATGGAAAATCCTTTTTTTCTTAACCCGGAACAGATATTACTCACTCGTGTGGATCGGCTCACTATTCTCACCTCAACATACGTCGCTACAGAGGTACAGGCTTGTTTTAACTGAGGATAATGAGTGTACCTCAGTTGTGTGTTGTCATGATTTAAACCAAACCAAATACAAACATTTATTTTGTACAAAATCTATTTGTGATATTGGTGATATTGCATTTATGTAATCAATTTAAGTTGAAGATTTTAATTTTAAAAGAGAAATTTGTTTTTCAAAAATTAATAAACAAAATAGAAATATATTCAAAAAATTTCCCCCACGACATACCCTTGGAGAGGTTTGGTGCACAGAATGAGAGGTGCACACCAAAATTTGGTACAATTTCACAAAAGATTGAGGGAGTAGTTCAGTGACAACACAACACAGATACTGTACATATGTACACATATTCCGACGACTCGTAATGAAGAGGCCATTCCCCGGCCTTCGTGATTGGTGGAGGTACAATGGGATGATTAAGTAGCGCTCGATGATTGGACAGCGGTGGAAGATTGGAGAGCTGGAGGAAAAAGACGCCGTTTCGCCATTTTGGTCTCTCTGTCCTGGCGCTCGCTGAAGGCAGTCGCATTTCTCTGTCCTGGCGGTTGTTGGAGGCAGTCACATTTCACTCTCTCTCTGTCCTGGCGCTCGTTGGAGGCGGTCGCATTCTCTCTTTGTCCTGACATTCGTCGAAGGCGGTCGCATTTCTCTTGGTGCTGGTGATTGTTGGAGGCAGTAGCATTTCGCTTCTCTCTTTTTTTGTGTGCTGGCAGTGGCGCATCTTTGGCTCGTTTGTGCTTGTGGAAAGAGACTGAACAAGAGATGTTCGGGGCAGTTGGCATTGCGAGAAGTATCTCACATTGGGACGTTGATGAGCGCGACTCCGCGACATTTCGTGCGCTACCCACATGGTGGTTTGGAGGCGACGAACGACCAGCAAGCCTTACCAGCCAATTGGGGACGCTAAGCTGAGGGCCAGCCGATTACCAAATCATTTATTTCTTACCTTAGTTTCCCCCTTGTTTGTATACGAGTCTGATATGGAGACGTCTCAATTAGGAATTATAAATCTTACCTCACCTTTCATTTTTGTCTCTTGCATTTATTTTCATTAGATCCTTTATTTTTGCATTTCATTCTTGTATTGCGGATTTTGCTGTCCTGTCTTGTGTTTGTGGGTTCGGATTAACACAGTGTCGGCCGTCTGTCCCAGGAAAGACTTCGAACCTTCCCGCGTGCGCCAGAAATAATCCAGTCAAGCTCGAAATACGCCTCAGAGTTGAACCTCGTTTCGGTCATTCGTCCTCTTGGGGTGTTAACCACGGGGAAATGACAATATGTATGTATGTATGTATGTATGTATGTATGTACATATGTATGTATGTATGTATGTATATATATATATATATATATATATATATATATATATATATATATATATATATATATATATTGTTACGGGTCGCGGACAAGATGTTACTTTGGGCCGAGCGGATGGTCAACCGCGACGGTTACAGGATCCCCGATTAGCCCGACTTCCTGAACGTTGGCCAAAGTCGCGCCACAGATATTCAATATGGAAACCTCTAAAGCGACCGAAAGAGAAGGAAGAGAGAAGAAGACAGAGTTCGGAGGAATAACAGGATTTATTATACACACAAGCAAAAAGAAGGAGCGATCAAGTTATTTACAAGCAATGGATGGAAGAAGCAGTCACACAGTGAATCGTTAGCTTATCTATGCAGTTTACTTAACCCCAGGACAATGATTAAGACAGACGACGTTCACACTTACACGGGGGAAATTGCAGGCAGGAATGGCGGAGGTGGGTTGCTGGAGAGGGAGGCAGGGTCAGGTCCCTGCAATCGGCAGGGCTGGAGGTAGCAGCTCCCACTCTTCGCGTTTTTGGCGGGAAAACCCTTGGTCGCGTCGACGCTGCTGATGCTGTGGACGTCACGCGCTGGCTCGGTCACACCTGCTCCTCTCCTTCTGGTGGAGCCGTCTCCCTCCTCTCAGTGCGTCTTTCCAAAGCTTGTTTCATCTCCAAGTACCTCTCCTTTTTGGAGCATCTCTCATCTCTCATCTCACAGCTCATCTCTCCTCTCATCTGCCGAAGCAGTCCCTTCCAGTCGCTTTTATTACTCGGGTCGGAATCAAGCCGCCGGCTGCGAGGGCACGCCTACCGGGTCGCTCACCGCGGTGCTGGTTGGCTGTTAGGGCTGTCCGATTCCCCCTTTGATCATGACGACGTGCCACGCCTGTGAGTTGGCGGCTCCTACCCCCCTCTTCTCCGAGATTAGCACATGGGCAATGGCGGCTTGCGGGATTGAACACCACTCGCACCGCTTTTGAAAGGAACTTTGGAAAGCGGAGATGATTGGGGAAATTGAAAGGGGCCTACGCTTATTTCGTTTGATACAATGCAGAGTCAATCTAGTGGGAAACACATATTTAGCCTACATAGAATAAGGAAATAAGCTATTTAAAAAGATATATCGTGGCCTGTGTGTAAGTTTCATGGAATTAACTAGGGGGACGTCCTTCGACCTTATTTACTCTACGAGGGTCAGTTAAAACACAGCAAACCAGTTCTCACATTCTTTACACTTTCCAAATTCGTTACACTGCACCCTCCTTTCTTCAGGTCCGTTCCCGGGCCTACAACTTTAATTTAGTGTGACACGTAGGTGTAGTTCCCTCTACTTTTAACCTGACCCTGAGTGTGACGATTTTAGAACACAAATCCGCCATGCTGTCGTGATGGAACCGCCATGCTGTCGTCGGTATCCGTAATAAGAGCGTAAAGCGGCCGCAACCCAGTCGCTCATAGTCTTCCGCAATCGCCCCAGCATCGCCCCACCAACTAGCACAGCAGAGATGCGAATGCCATACGGCCTTCCTGCGGCATCTTCCCGACTACGGGACGACACTGTTGCGGCTGCATATCGACTACAGAAGAACTACCACGTCTCCCCTGCGGCTATGGGAGACTGACGACGACAGCAGTAGGACTAGTGGCGGCTGAGTTACGGCCATTGGCGACAAAGATACGACTGCCTGGCGACTGCATTATGACATACCACGATTCCATGGCAAGACAGGATGGTGTGAGGGTCTCCGTGGAGTGAGGTCCTGTGGTGCCGACAAGGATATGGCTTTATTGTTTGGACTTGGGACTTTTGGGAACTTTATTTTTGGGACTTTGGTCCTTTGGAAACTTTATTTATGGGAATTGGGACCAGTGGAAATAATTTGTTGGACTTTATTTCCATTCTCTCTCCCTGCAGAAAAGTTTGATTATTACATTACAATGATACATCTTTATTAACTTTGTTATTGTACATCAAACATCTTTATGCTTCATGTCATACATCATTGAAATGAATAAAGTGAAATGTAAAATAGAGAAATAAAGATTAAAAAAGTTGTGTGAATCGTCTCCAATCGCCGGCGGTCTTATTGCAGTCTTGCGGACGTCGGAGTAAACCGCCACCCGGCCCCAATGCAGTCGCCGTGATCCGCCATCGGTCGTAATCTAGCCGCCAGACTGTCGCCACGCTGCCGCCGTGCATCCGCAATGCAGTCGTCGTCGATCTTCAACAGTCGCCATCCCACTCGGGGCGTCGTCGCAATGCAGTCGCAATGTGGCCGCCTGCAGTCGCCATACTGCCGCCTGACCATATTTGACCGCCCGAAATCGCCAGTGGTCGCCGAAAAATCTTGATCGCTGGCAGTCGCCAAAATATCCGCCTATGTGTGACTTAGGCATTACTATTGTTTAACATCGGGATGCAAATGTAGGGTTGGAGGAACTCCCAGCAGGTGGGGATAGTTATCAAAACTTGCGGAGGAGGGATTAAAATTAGCGGAGAAAGGATTAAAACTTTTGTGTATTAGTGTGCTCATAAAATGTGGACACTCCTGGTAGCAGGTAGACTTGTCACCAGAACCTTTGTCGAATGGAACGGAACGAGTGTCCATGTGAACAGCGCTGCGCAGAGGACCGGCTGAAGAAGAAGAACCATCGACTTGAATTACCAATTCGCTTTAGTTATTGTAGTTCCTTATTATTTTGAAACAAGTGATTTATTAATTATAATAAATCTTTACTTTGGAAAAGCTGTTTCATGTATTGGAGTCTCCTGAGTCTTCTCAGGATTCTCCAACAATTTGGTGAAGCCCGTACAGGGATCAATTGGACACCGACAAGATCATTCTAAAAGGTAAGCGTGGTTTCTTGTCGATTGTTCCATTATGATGTACGACCCTGTGTATAGTTATTTTGTATATATATGGAGGAGGTGGTGGGTGGGCGACTCCACAATGCACTGTTGGTGCACGAAAGCCCTGAGAAGAAAAAAAATACAGATGAGACCCTTTTGCTCGGTGCTGTGTAGCCACAAAGATCCATGAGCTGGTCTCGGTGCTGTGTAGCCACAAAAGATCCATGAGCTGGTCTCGGTGCTGTGTGCTCACAAAGAACCATTTCTGTATGATTAAGATATAATTTTTATGGTCGACCTTGTGAATAAATGTAATATATGTAACGATTTTTAACGTTGTAACGTTGTCCGAGGTAACATCCTGCAAATGTCTGCTCGTTCCTTTTTGTTGATTCGTAATTCCGTTGAATTCTCATTACGATGCGGAATGGAGTACGCTGGGTAGTGATCGAGATCCTTTATGTCGATTCAGGAATGGTGAATGGGCGAACAAAATCACGGATGGTACATCGACAACGATTTTTAGCCATTATTCGAGTTTAACGATTTTCTGTAAATACGTATTTTTCCTGCGCTGTGTAATTAATGCGCCAGTTCTTCTGACATGCGCCACTGAGAAACGCGCCACTATTAAAAGCCTTACTATGTACTAGGAGCAAATCGACTCATGAGTGCACCATGAGACGATTTGTTTGCGAGTGGTGTAAGGCTCGTACATCGTTTACACTCGACACTTGTTTTGCACCTGCAATGTACCCTTGAGTTGCCCGCTCAAGGTGTGCGACTCGCTTGGCGTGCGAGAGGCAGCGGGCAATGGAGTTATATACATATATATATATACACAAAGAATTAAGTTAAGCACCCCCCCCCCCCGTTTTTTTACAACCTCGCACATTACAAGTTTGTTGTCGTCAAAACAGTGTAATATACCCATGATATTGCTATATTTTCTGGAGAAGTGATATTATGGTCACATAAAAACATAACAATCATGCCGTTTTCAATATTTTATTCTGAATAATTTAAGGTGAAATTTTTTGGGAATTTTAGGCATATTTTCACCTCAATTTAAGTATGGAGCTATAGGTCCATCACGGACAGTGTGGATGACGTTTATGTTTTCTAACGTACAGTCATTGTTCTGAGAAGACCTCTAGCGATCTTTGCGTCAATAACGTGTGTAGGACCCACGTGATCGGATCACTGACTCAACCCTACGTCTCATAGACCCTGTAAGCCGTCGTATGCGTTGCTGTGGCAGGTTGTTCCATTCCCGATGTAATGCACGTTCCAATTCATCCAGATTGGCTATTGGAGGGACCATCTTCGCAATTTGTCGTCCCAACATGTCCCAAACGTGCTCGAGGGGGTTCAGGTCAGGACTGTACGCAGGCCAGGGGATGGTTGTCACAGCACCTTGCTCCAGCAAGGCTCGGACGCGTCTCGCACGGTGAGGCCTGGCGTTGTCATCCATGAAGATGGGTCTGCTGGCGAGGGTGTGGTCATCGAAGTGCGGGATTACGGTGGTATTCAGGATTTCCTCGGCATATCGCTCTCCGTTGAGGTTACCTCGCACAGTTATCAGGTCCAACTTACAGTCATGGGAGAAGCATCCCCAGACCATAATCGAGCCACCACCAAAGGGTACCGTTGGTTGAATGTTTTTAGGTGCATACGCGGTGTTTTTGTGGCGCCACACCCGAACACGCCCATCTGTCACGTACAGCAAGAACCGGCTTTCATCCGACCAATGAACTCGCCTCCAAGACCGGATGTTCCATCCACGTCGCGCTAGGCACCATGCCAAACGCTCCCTCTGATGTCGTTCGAGTAGCCTTGGACGCTTGATCACTCGTCTTGACCTTAAACCGGCCGATTTCAGGCGGTTCCTCACGGTACGGTGACATAGCCTTCTGTTGGGCAGCCAGTTGTCCTTCAGGAAATGGCTCGAGGCGAAGGGATATCGTCGCACCAGTCTCAAAAGCGCTCTATCTTGGTGGACTGTTGTCACGCGAGGTCTTCCAGACCTTGAGCGGTCCTTCACCGCATCCGTTTCCTGGTGTTTCTGCACCAACCGACTGATCACCAAATGGTGGTAACCAAACGTTCGAGCTACAGCTTTTCTGGACATTCCGGACTCGATCATGCCTATTATCCGCCATCGTTCTCCGTCCGACAACCGTCTACGAGCCACCATTACGAGAAAATGACCATGTAACCCCCACACGAGCTCAGGCGTGACTTGCAATAACCCGTGATGATAGTGCATTTACAGAAAATCACGACCACGTGGATGATAACACGTCCTGCACGAGCGATGGGCGTCACAGATGAGTGCACTCATCTGCATTTCATCAATGGATAATTGCTAATGTCATACCAATCATTATTTGATCTCACATACCTTAGAATATATGCCAATGTATACATATACACAAAGAATATATATTAGGGGGTGCTTACTTTAATTCGTTGTGTAGGGGTGCTTAACTTAATTCTTTGTGTATATATATATATATATATATATATATATATATATATATATATATATATATATATATATATATATATATATATATATATATATTCTCTCCTTCCAACTTATGGTATCGCGACAAAACGGCTTATATCTTTGGAACGGCTAGTTGGATTTAGACAAATTAGACGAAATTGTGTAGGACAAAACCATGGGTCCAAGGTAAGGGGGGAAAAAAAAAGGGGGGGGAGAAAAAATATTTTTCCCGCCAATTTTTCCCCACCATTTTGTATAACACCTAAAACTCGTTCAATCAACATATAAATTAATGACAGACAACGCCATCTGATGCCCGTCCAGAATTATTATGAAAGAGGGCGATTGGATGAAAATTGCATACCAACGCCCCCAGGGTAAAATCGAACATTTTTTTTACAAAAAATCTGTCACAGGAACACCTCCTCTGTCCCTCATTCCCATTTCGGCTACCTGTGCTGCTACCTGTCTCTTGCTCCCGCTCCTTCTCCCCCCCCCCTCCCTCCCCTCACTGTTCCCCCCTTCCCCCCTCACTCCTCTGTGTTCCCCCCCTCCCGCCCCCCTCCCCTCCCTCTAGTTCCAATTGGCTGACGTTTTGCGGGAAGCTTCCAGGAAGCAAAGCCAGTGCTGTTGTTTTTTTGTGTTCTTTTCCTGTGATTCCTGTGCTCGCATTGCTGTGCTTTATTTCTTTTCTTCCCTTGCGCCATTTCTCCCATCCCTTCTTCCTTCCTCCTTCTTCTTCATCCATCCTGCGTTATTCCTCCATCTATCCCTCCACTCCTCTGTCCTCCCTGTGTTACCTGTATCCCCCCTCCCTTACTCCCTAACCCCTCCCTCTCTCCCCTTCTTTCTCTTTTTCTTTCTTTCTTTCTCTCTCTCTCTCTCTCTCTCTCTCTCTCTCTCTCTCTCTCTCTCTCTCTCTCTCTCTCTCTCTCTCTTGCACTTGAACTCACTTGGGTTGAGGCTCATATAAGACGACTGAAATGGGAAATAACTATAAATTGTCAATAATTTTTCATTGCTTAGAATTTTTGGCTGAATATTTTGAGTTGATTTTCAAAATCGAAGTTGGACCAAACTAGAAAAGGGGATATGCAGGTGGTCTTTTAATTGGGGTAAAAGTGAATTCTTAAAAAGGGAGCATTGGCATACTTAAATGGAAATCACAAGATTGCGATAACGGGTGACTTTTGGTGATGAATAGTAATAAATAGCGAATGACGCCTCTACCCTACTTTCTTACCCCCCCCCCCCCCATCCCCCTCCCTTCATCCTTACTCCCCCCCCCCTCCCCTCTATCCCCTTTCTTTTTGTACACCACACCTTTCCTATGCCATCTCCAGGCATTGCAAATCGTCATTGCTGGGCACCGAAGGGGGCTCGGCAGTGACGCATGCTGAAAGGGAGTACTCAGTTTTCACTCTCGTTGTTTGTTTAATTTCTTTCTTGTTTGTTTGTTTGTTTTCTTGTTTGTTTGTCCGGGCAATATCTCAGCCATCCTTTGAGCTAGGAAGCTGAAATTTCGGCACAATCGTGAGCAAGTCCTTTGTCAAAAAAAAAAACTATTTTTTTGTTTTTGATTAATCAAATAATTGAGGAGTTATTTAATTATTAGCGATTAATTAAGTACTTATTTAATTAATCAAATTTCCTTTCTCTTCTGACCATTAACTCAGGCACCTTTTGAGTTAGAAAGCTAATATTTGGACATGACAGTGACCAAGTGATGTGGCTATCAAGGATATTTTTGATTTATTGATTAATCATTTAATCGATTAATTATTTATTGATTAATTGATTAATTATTGATTAATCAATTACTTATTTAATTTTTTATAAATGACTTATTTAATTAAATTCCTAAAAGATACATCTTCGGATGAAGCACTTGTGGTTTAGTTATGCTATTAGCCAATTGATTAAGAAAATATTTTGTGCTAATCTTTTATTGATTTTAATTATACAATTAATCAATCAATTAGCGTACACCTCTCCCTCCCAATGCAGCCTCTACGAGGTGCACTGCGGTATTGCCGGGTGCTGGAGGCGCCCCGGCAATGCCGCGCTGTAGGATATTTTATTATTTGGCATGGGGGCGGTGTACTTTGAATGTATCTGTACTTGTTAGTTTTATTTTTACTTTTCACTCTTTCCGTTCATTTTCTCTTGGTCATACAATGTTTTTGGAAGACATGTATGTCATGATATATGCAAACTGTTTATACAGGAAATGTTTGTTGATTATGAGAGATGATTATAAAATCATGATGATTATTATGAATGATATCATAGGGTTTCGATGCAGAATGATTGCACGAACTTGGAAAAGAGCTTTCAAGCCCTGTGGGATCAATTGTGTATTACAAGCAATTGAGTTTCAAAATTTTAGCATGATTGAATCAAAAATTGGCAAATTATGAATTGATCGTCGTTTGTTCATAGAACATTTCAGGAGTTTTACGAAATTTTGATTGCCAAGAGGTTTTGGGTATTATTCAAAATGAGACATTTTTTTCCCAATGAACTGTTTCATATCTGTCATCAATTTTGGCTGACTGTCTCACGAATAAAGGATGAGTTGCCTTTAGTGGTTGCAAAGCCGAATTTGTGGTGACCAGGCAAAATGGAAAAAATATGTCAGATATGATCCTGGTACAGAACAGTGATTCGTCAATTAACATGAGGTAGGGGTCAGAGGTGACGACCGATGATCTTCGATCTCAGTCAATAGATAAATCTATCCTGACACCATTGGGGAAAGGGCTTATGCATGGAGTCATCTAAAATAAATAAATTTGATTTATTGATGAATATTGATAAATTAATTGAAATTGAATAATTGAATTGATTTAATTGAATAAATTGAATTGAATAAATTGAATTGAATAAATTGATTGATTGATTGATGAAAATGCGGTCTCACGAAAGAAGCTTTGATATCTTTGTGAGATATTATCAATGTGAAGACAACCTTGGAAAATTGAGCAAGGTGGTAAGTCTATATATAGATATATATGTGCGGTTACCATTGTGTGATTCCCCCTTCAACAGAACGGGATACCTGCGGATTCACCCATTTCATACTGACCCATTTGGCTCATCTGCAATACCGATCTGTGAGATTGGGTTGTGCAAAAGCCACAGGTGAGAGAGACTCTCTGGAAATCACCGTTTGAACAGGTGGACAGATCCTTCCTGGAGGTACGAGTGAAGCTTTAGAGGAACAAGCTACAACACATCCAACGCTACTTTGATAAAAGGTGGAACAAACCCCAGTAGATTTTATTTACAGTACATATAGTACAGGTGTGTACAGGTGTATTCCAAAGCGCAGATACTAGTAATCTACCTGGTACATTGAGTGAATACTGAGTGTTATTCACATACAGGCAAAATGGGGAATGGAGCCTGCAAAAATACACAAGGACAACCAGATATTCCACAAAAAGGTACTTGTACATATTATATGTATGACCGTTATGGTGCAGAAGCTATAAGGGAGGTCGAGAATTGGCATTTCTGAACAAAGGGACATGCTGAGGAGTTTCCAAGAGATGGTACATTTGAGCGAAGTCAATTGGAAAGATAAGGACAAAAATTGAAAGCCAGGAAGAGACAGAATCTAACGGTAGACTGGCTTGCATTCCATCTTTGGGATGGTGAATCCAGACAATGGGAACAGCAAGAACGGATAACGGACCTAGAACTTAAAATAAAAAGGATACAGGATACATTGGAGGAGATAAATGCACAACTGCCCTCGAAAATAGGAATAAAAGTGACAGTTGTCCCATCTGATTCCCATTTGTCTCCCCAAAAAGAACAGTACAGAGAATTTTCTTATGATCCAAGGGGAAATCAGAAATCTACTGACAGAAACCGGTGTTTCAATTGTGGAGAGATGGGACATTGGAGAAGAAGATGTCCGTATGTCAACAGGAAGACAAGTTCATAGGGCAAACCAAGATCAAGGGTACCAGTGCTTACCGGTACCTCAGACAACGATTAGGCCTTCATTGCTGCAAAATCCCAAATGATGATTGGCCTCAACAGATTATATTACTGGACAAACATGAATAACTGTCGATGATTCTTGTGTCTGAAAAGTTTTCGGAGCAAGAATGATTCATTTTTTTTCTTTTTGTTTGTTAGCAAATTAATAATTAATTGATCAAATGCCAAAATTGGTTCTTTTATTTTGGGCACAACAATTTTTAAATTTACAAAGTTTGGAACAATTGCTTTGCAAATTTTTTTTGGAAACCAAGTGACAAGAGTCACATGATGATCAGGTGGGAATTTCGGACTATTGTTTCGCATGATTGATAAGTCAGTGGTCGACTGACATGTAAATGGGTGTGTAGTCAAATTTGGATAAATTATTGTGGGAACTGAAAGGGTAATTTCAATGTGACATCATAGGGGTTTTCTAAGAATAAACTTTTTGGTCCATTTGTGTATTAGCATTTCTAAAATTGAAGGACAAATTTTATGAAATTGAAATAAAATTGACACCCATCTTGATCTGTAAATAATGGTTCCAACGCAAACAAATACGCATAATGTATGTGTGTGTATTTTTGTGTGTCAATGTTAGTGTTTTTGTTTTGTTGTTTTTGTGTGTCAATCTTACAAGATTGTTGACACCGACAGTGTGCCTGTCTGGAAATGGATAGTTTTATGTGGATGGGATTGCATATCCAGAGAATTCGTAAAATAAAATAGAAATATAATTTGATTATGAAAATTATCTCTTTTGTCAAGGGAGATGGAATATAAAGATTTGATTTGCTGAGTTATGAGCAGCCATTCATTAATAGTAAAAAATGTGGGAGTACAAAATTAGCCAAATTTGGGAGAGGTCTTACACTGACTTCCCAGAGTACTCTGCTCATGGATTTTTGACATATATAAACTTGACTTTTATCAGCATATAAATTGTGCTGTATGTATGGATGTGTATTAGGCATAGATGATATGGGAAAATAGTAAAGAAAGTCTTGCTGGTTTGAACTATTGTGAGTTTTAAAACGGAATGCATTGTGAATCTTAAACCAAGGGGCAGACATGAACGCGCTGTTACGTTATTTATACTCAGAACGCGATGTTACGTGTACCTGCAACATATTTGTTAATCTCGCACACCTATATTGGCATACTGGTGTCAGTAGTACTCACTGGGTGCATAGAAAAAGATTAAAAATAGTTAAGGGGGCGTAAAAACAAACAAAAAAAAAACAAAAAAACACTTACTTGGATATTTTCTACAACATAAAAAGTAGGGGTTTCAATAAGTGGTGGCTGTACACATGGGATTCATCAAATTAAGTTTTGGGGTTCAAACAAAGTCACTGGCTAACAAAAGGAGAATGGATAGTAAATAAATTCTTCGATGCTGGGAAAATTAAGTACGATTTTACTAAGACTTATGAGAGCTATTGTTCTTCCTTACAGCAGTGGGAGAAAAAAAAAATGAGATCCAATATAATGAATCTATAAATGAATGTGATAGGGATAATATCCTCAATTTGTACTAATTATTTGATTGTGGGCAAAGGAATTAATTTATCATAGTGGATTGGTAACAGCAGCCTGAAATATCCTGAGTGTGCATCCATATAATCAGAAATCCCAGATTTGTTTAAAAAAAACAAAATTTTGCTAGAGGTCTTATGTGGACGAATACTTGCTTGGTAGATAAAAACGGTACTGCATGTTGGCAGCCACTTCGGTGGCCATTAAGGCGAAACAAATTGGAAGAAACTGTAATTGAATATGTAATTTACAGATGAGTATTTGGGAAGTAAAAAGGGAATTTATTGATTTGGGAGACATTTTTCGAAGGTTTATTAAAGTGTTGCAATATGACATTTGGCAAGGAAAATTATTGGATGGGAAAATTAGATCTGTTTATAAAATGAGTTTGTTGACCCATTGAAGTTAATTCTTTGAATTGTTGTTTAATCAGCATTTTGAGTTCAAATTGGAAATAGTTTGGTAGAGCTTTGGTTAAAACCTTTGGTTGCAGTGTTTTGGAACAAATTGATAAACCATAGGAGGTTGATAAGAATAGAAACAAAAATGGACCCAAAATAGAAAGATTTTTATGATGATATGAATAATACCAAGATTAAAAGAATGAATCAAGTAATGTTGTAAATGAATACAGTAGAGTTAAGATAATGGCATAACGACAATGTTATGAATTGTGTCAGTTTTACAAGATCAGTGAACTCATATCACCATGGGTGACACACTGTTAATAATAATAAAAAAAGGAAGAAAAAAAAGTAGGGAGGAATTATGATAATAATACATTATGCTTAATTTGTTGGTTTGCAAAATTTGTTGGGAATTATATACTCCTGTTTGTGATTGTAATCATATACACTCATTATAAATGCATTTATTTTCTTTGAGTAGTGCTAAAATACCTGCATGAGTTAATTTTTTAACTATATTAACCTGAAAGCAATTGTGGATGCTATTCTTAGTTTAGTAGTAAAATACATACCTGATTGAATATTATTTGTGTAACGCATATAAATGAATATTGATTTTTTGAATGTTTTAAGGAAAAACAACAAATTGTTGAATGTGAAACTGTCGGAAGATATACATGATTATGCTGATTTCATGGTAAGATGTACCCTATCTGATTCAGTGTGTGTGGAAAGCAGATTCAGATGTGACTGAGTAAAAGGATAAGACGAGATCACATTTTGAAGGGAGTGCTAACGGAATTGGGAAGAAGTTCGAGAAAGAAAATTTGTGACTAAAAATGAAGTTAATCTTGGCATACACCCTCCTTCTCAAAGAATGATGAAGACATACTCCTTTGTAAGATTGGAGATGGATGCTTACCTTCACCAAGGAAAGTTTATGTGACCATTTGCCTGGATCACACTGCAACATATGAAAGAAAGGTGATCACTTACTCTTGTTCGAAGGCTTCGAACATTCATCACATCAGCAATTGCAGGACAACGACATTTTACCTGCAACCTCTACGAAATGCGGGGACATATGTTATTACTTCACCAACTTCCGGGGAGCCAGCATGGAGCTGCAAGCAAACGGCTGTGCCTTTTCACAACAGCTGTGCACGATTCTGCTGGTTGCTCCTGGTATGGACCGTGGATGATCTGAACACCATGGTCCCAACATCATTGTGGATGCATCTGGCATCCCTGTTCCACATCTTGCTGGCCAATCAACATCACACCAATACTTGCTGCCCACTCATAATGAGGGAGGAGGCAAGTCGACTACAACTGGGCGAAGGCCTTGTTCAGGAATTACTATGGTTTACAGCAAGAGTGGCAAGAATGCTACATGGAGAGCAGGGTCAGTCTATGACTCCGCGCAGTTATTACAACAGCGAAACCCTACACGAAGTAGTGCAGGTGCTATGAAGACATTAGAAGAAAATGTTTCATACCTGAATTCAAACACAAGTGATCAGCCCCTTCCTTTCAAACAAAGAGTCAACATTTGTTTGGAGGCAAAGGTTTTGCCAGACGTTGCAGATGCTTTATAAACTTGAAAATGGTGAAGTGAAATTGTTGTGTCTTGGTGATGGTGAAGTGTTGTTTTGCAAAGATATTTGTGATGCAAATGAAATAGATTGAATTAACAATATGGAAGGAGTCAATGACCAACGAAATGTTTTGTGATCAGATTCTTCCAGGATGACGGTGTATGCCTAAGGGAATTGGATTACCAAATTTGTGGTTTGAGTACTTGCATTGATGTTTAGATTAATGGTTAATATAAACAAAAAACAAAAAAAAAAGGGATTGTGGAAGTATGAATGAATAAATATATAAACCATATTGTTTAACATTGGGATTGGTGAGTGAGCAGGTAGTCGCAGGTGGTTCAAAAGAATGTCAGGAACTTGGACCTCGGAGCACGGAGATAAGCAAAACCTGGGAGTCCTTTGTTCGCCTTGTCACGGCCCCGGGCTAACACACATTCCTAGGCTCTTACTATTGTTTAACATCGGGATGCAAATGTAGGGTTGGCGGAACTCTCAGCAGGAGGGGATAGTTATCAAAACTTGCGGAGGAGGGATTAAAATTAGCGGAGAAAGGATTAAAACTTTTGTGTATTCGTGTGCTCATAAAACGTGGACACTCCTGGTAGCAGGTAGACTTGTCACCAGAACCTTTGCCGAACGGAACGGAATGAGTGTCCATGTGAGCAGCGCTGTGCAGAGGACCGGCTGAAGAAGAAGAACCATCGACTTGAATTACCAATTCGCTTTAGTTATTGTAGTTCCTTATTATTTTGAAACAAGTGATTTATTAATTATAATAAATCTTTACTTTGGAAAAGCTGTTTTGTGTATTGGAGTCTCCTGAGTCTTCTCAACATTCTCCAACAGGGTCCCAATGCTCCTTCCGGTCGGGAGCAGCCAGGGTATTTGGTCTACGAAAAGTCCCAAGGACCTGAGTGCCACTCCTGATCGCGAAGCAGGGGAGGGACTCCCGCTCGAACCACGGTTTTAGATGGTCTAGTTGCCGAGCAGTTTTTAGCAACCCGAAGTTCGAGTCATTAGCATTCACTAACCCGATTCCAAAACGTTGGCCATAATCGCGCCACAGGTACTCAATCGAGAAATCACAAAGATGAACAGATGTGAAGAAAGGAAAGAAAAGGTAGGAAGAACAGGGATTTATTATTAATTACTATTTACACAATCAAAGAAACCAAGGAAGAAGGAAAAATACGAAAATAATGACAGAAGCAGCAGAAGACACAGTGCAATACTAGCTTATCTATTCAGGCTTACTTATTCCCAGGGACAACACAAAGGACAGACGACAGTCAGACTTACACGGGGAATGAATGCAGAAATGAATGGCAGGAGGTGGATGAATGGACGGACGAGAAGGTGGGATCACAGGGCGGGAAGGATGCGGGTCCGGTTGGTGTGACGGCGCGGCTCGAGGTGAGCAGCCGCCGACCCTCCTCAATCGTGTTCGCACGGCGGCATTGCTTCGCGGCCACGGTCGAAACTGCCGTCATAGCTCAAAGCTGCGGTGGTCAAAGCTGCGGTGGATTCAAAGCTGCGGTGGATTCAAAGCTGCGGTGGACTCAAAGCTCATCGGAGGTCTCTCGCTTATCTCAGGTCCCTCGCTCATCTGACTCATCTGCGGCATCTCACTCCGCAGTCCTTCCCCACCCCCTTTTATGAGGCGCGTGGCGATCAAGCCGCCAGCCTGTTGGAAACGCCCATCGGTGAGCTCGCCTCGGCCTTGATTGGTCGCGAGGGCTCACCGATCCCGCCCCTTGAGGAGGCGTTGGCAAAGCCACGCCTTGTTCCTGGCGCTTGGCTGACTCCTCCCACCTTCTGCTCCGAGATGACCTCGTGTTCAATGGAGTCTTGGAGTGAAGAAAACCGCCCAAAGCAGTAGTGGCGAACGCCGCCGTACTGGCGCTTTTTAGGAGGCCATGGGGGTGTCGGAGGGATCCTATCTTATTTCAATTCGGTGCAATGCAGTGTCAATTAATGGGAGACAGAGCCTTAACTGATACACTTAATAAGGAAATAACTATTTAGAAGGGTATATGATTTTCTACGTGCATGCGATGGACTAACTAAGGGGATGACCTTTGACCTTTACACACAAAACGGAGGTATTTACAAGAATCACTAGAGGGGCATATTTACAAACAGGATTCTCAAATCCGCAACACTGCACCCTCTTCCTCATCCTCCAGGCACGTCCCGGGCCTATAAAACTTTAACTTAGTGTGGCACGTAGGTGTAATTCCCTCTACAATTAACCTGACCCTGAGTGTGACAGTTTTAAAATACAAATAAGTATGTCCCTCTGCTGCATTGCATCCTGCCTAACAGATTCACGCCCACAGGATAACCGAATTGCGGAATGGTTCTCAAACTAAACATGTACTGTGGGGAGCATTATTTACAAGTGACGCTGATTGTATTTACACTGCAACCCAGGACCTGTGATTTTTCTTTTGGGGGGGGGGGGGAGGGAGACAGCCTGCGCTGCATCAACGCACCAGTACCAATAAAGAGCACCATAAAGCACCGGAGTGCACAGTCACCATAGTTATAAATAAAAAACAAAACCCTGTTGGTGGTTTTCCTCTTCGGCTCCCTCTGCTGGCCATTGTTCTTCCAGATGTTGTCTTTCTTGCGGCCTATTTGGTGTATAATAAAACTGAAAAATGCACAAAACGTATCCGTTTTTATTTATGGCCCACAGGGGCCGACTATGGGTGGTTCACCTGTGGGCTTGGTGCCACCTCACCGGGTCCGCAAGGAAGATCTTGGGCCATTGTGGCCGGTCCCAGCAGAGGGGCCATGCCCCAACCCGTGGGGTCCATGAGTGGTGCTCAGCCACAGACATGTGGTCCATAAGTGGTGCGTGGATGCAGGCAGCTGGTTGCGAGGATTCGGGCACACCGACGCAGCCCCCCCCCCCCCCCCCGCACGCTCCCCTCAGTGCCCAGAGAGCACGATCCATGGGTCGGGGAAGGAAGACAGAGAGGGCAGGTTCGCGAGGGGTAAGGGCGCAAGGGTACACATCAACACAGGTAATGCAGAACAAGGTGCGCACGGAGAGCGAAGTGAGAAAGCTCGTCCCTACCGTACGTCACCCCCCCTGTTACCTACTCCACCCTTGCCCTTACCCATATTTACAACAATCTACACATTTACAAATCCGTCACTACGTCTCGTCCTCCCCATATTTCCCCTATACCAAATTCGTCACAATCCCATTAATCCAAAATTTGCCATCACCAATTCATCATCAATCCTCATAAGGAGGGAGAGATGGAACATCAGCACAATGTCACACCCACGTCATGATGCGTCTCACATTCCAAACATTTGCACAAAAATAATAAAAACAACAAACCATGGCACGGTGTGGAGTTTTGTCACCCCAGGTGAGTGGATGTAGATGGTGCGAGGAGATTCTTAATCCGAACTATCCTCTAAATGACTAATACACTTTACACTACCCGGGGTCTTTCCCTGCCAATTCATTGGCCATCTTACTCTCTATGCGGTTTTAAGAACCAAATTCCCATTGACCAAACTGTGGTGCTTCATCAATTTGGGGTCTCACTCCCCCGATTTAACTCCCTGTGCCTTTGCACAATTTCAGGACTGGGTCGTGTGGCTCTCCCAGCATGTCTACCCACTTGCACACCTCCACCACTGCAGTTGCCTCCGAGCTTACCTGCTCCTTACCCTAACCTATCTACCTGGGGAAGGCCCTCTGGCGCTCTCCCAACTCGGTGCCCTCTCTGGCACTGGGCTACCCGGGTCCGTCCTCTGGATCCTCGGGCCCCATCCACAACTCTACCGGCTCCCAGAGCCCACCTGCGGCCTCACCTGGCCGACATCCTAACAGTGGCGGAGTGCCCATTTAACTACACACACTACCAGGCCACACGCCCAGCCATTTCCACGTCACTAATGCACCCATCCAAACACCATTCTTCCACCACGCACCACAGATGCCAATATCCAACCACAATTTACCTACTCCCTCGACCTATCTCTTAAACTACCCTCCCCGGGTATTCGTGATGGGGTCCATCCTCCCCATACACACCCTCGCACCATCCACTCCACTCCACAGTTTCCACCATACTCACTCCACACCATCCATTCCATACTCCATATATTCCAGACCATTCATTGCATTCAACCATGCTCACCTGTATTTGCACACCTGTGCCATCACACCTGGTGCTTCCTGCACCCTCCTTCCTCCCAGGCTTCTTCAATCATTCAATACAATGCACAAGCACAATTATTCCTCATACACTGCTCCATACACTTTCACGCTCAATACAATCCACAATCACCATTACTCACTCATACACTGCTCCATACACCTGTTCACTTACGCGACTGAATACACTTTTACACACACACACAGCATCATCTGATCTAACTACTCCCCTCTGAAACTCGCGCTTCCCAGTCGCCCCTTATACTATTGCGCTCCCTCGTCGTTATAATCCAACTACCCTACTCTATACGTCCCCACTACAGGTATAATGTCGATGCTTAAATCTCCAGTTACCTATGGTCAATCTCTAGGTCGCTATACAATTATCCTAACCCTCCCTGCTAGGTTTTCACCGCCAAACCCCATAAAACTATAGCTCATGTGCCCCGTATGTGAGGGATGGCAGAGTTGCCATCCCATCACATCGGGTATCTCCCACTATCAATTTTGCCCATGGAATTCCAGCCAATCAAAAATTTGCCAATCATCTGCCAATCAGTTTACCAATCATCAATTTTGCTTTTCAAATTCACTACTGCTATCACCCTCACACGTCTACTCACTTGAGCCTCTCGGTGCGTCTTCACCTCATTAAAACTCGGCTTCGCAAAGCCGAGCAATGAATGCGGGTGGTTCGTTGCCGGCGGTTGGGTCCGCCCGGCATTCGGTGCAGGGAAGGAGGCTTACTGGGGCCGAGATTCCACGCACCATCTCGGCACGGAACCGTCCGATGCCCCAATCTCGGCCGGCCGGAGCGCTGCAACGACAAGGGGTCGCCGTGTCGACCCTTCCTACCTGTCCTCGAACCGGGCCACCCGCTCCGCTTAGCGGAGCACGGACGTGACCGTTCAGAGCGAGGCCCGGCGTGGATCGCGCACGGCGGTTCTTTCGAAACCGCCGTGGTTACGATCCCCACTGGTTCCCGCTGCACCCAAAGCCCGGCACGAACCGAGGGCTCGCTTCGGCTAAAAGTCGATCTAACCGCTGCTCCGTTTAACGTCGATGCTTCACTTGCATGCTCACACCACGCGTTCCGTCCCTTATTCACACATCCAGGTGTCTCCATACACTCCGTCATTGCACCTTCTCTTACACACCCCTCAGGTTCACTCATTACGCTCACAGACCTCGTCACACACCTGACCATAGCACACCTTGGCACACACTCGTCGTTCGCACACCTCATCAACACACCTCTTCGCGCCCACTCCTCGGTCACATCCTCTGTGACAACCACGGGTGTGCACTCTTCTACACACCCAATCACGTGCTTCACCACCAACTCGTGTGCATTCCAACACGCACTCGACCATTCCAGGTGTGCATCCTTTCATTCCAGGTGTGCATCCTCTCTCACCTGCTACAACCAACTCGTGCTCCGTGTCACTTTCGTCACTCTCACCACCACACTCAGTCACGCATTCACCCTTACTCTCGACCGCGCACTCTGTAATCATGCACTCCTCTGTTACACACCTTTCTCGCACATCCTCTTGCGCACCCTCTCCCGTTACGCCCTCCATAACACTCACCACAGGTGTGCACTCTTCCATTACATCCCCTGCAACACTCCCCATCATGCGCTTCAATGTGCCCCCCCGCACCACGACCAACTCACTCTCGACAGCACACTCACTCCTCGGCGCGCACTTTTTCCTCACAAACCCCTCTGTTCCACACCTTTCTCGTGCACCTGTCGCACTCTCTCCCGGTACATACTCCGTACCACTCATGGGGGTGCATTCTTGCACACACCCGATCACCGCCGCACACGCTGGCTCACAAAAACCTTCTGCATTCCCCATAGTCGGACCTCCTTGCACACCTCCTCTTTCCATACACTCCGGACCAGTCATACACCTCACCATTGGTCCCTCACGAACACCCGGGTCTAAACCAACACCCAAGCTGACTGAATCTCCCCTCACACCATATACATTTCTGAGTATATCGCCACTCACCTCGGCTTCGCTCCTCCTCCGCCACCTGCAAACTCTTTATTTGGTTAGTAAGCACATCATCACGATTTGAGCACAGACCTTGCACATATTCCATCACTTCCTCCTTTATCTCTCTCTTAGTTTCCCTCCGTCTCTTCTTAATTTCACTCACCCCCTCTTCCACTTCCTCTAATTTTTGTTTCACCTTTTTCATTTCCCGGTGCGCTCCCTCAATTTCTTCCTCAAATGCTACCTTGGTCATTTCTATGTGCGTCCTTACTTCCCGTTCTTTCATCTCCATTGCCTCTGTTACCTCATCCAACCTTTTTGTCAACCCCTCATGTACCATCTGACATTCCCTCTTTGTCGCTATGAGTTCCTTTTTTATCTCCTTCTGTGTCGCCCTTAACCGCCCGATTACCGCAGTGTTCTTCTCCACTTGCTCCCCTAATTCCTTTTGTCCCACCGTCAGCTGCTCTACTCCCCTCGTCAGATCTTCTATGCCCCCCTGTAACCTAGCCGTACTATTTCTCACCTCTTTCTCCATACGCCCCTCACCCCGCTTTACCTCCTCGCGTACCCCCGCGACCTCCTCGCCCACACCTCGTCTGATCTCCTCCCCCATTTCTCCCATCTCTTTGGTAGATGCTGCCCTAATCTGTTCCAAATCATTCCTCTGGGCATCCAATTTAGTTTCCAACCCGATTTTCACCTCCTCTATCTGATCTCCCATTTGTTTAATTTCCCGGGCGGATTGCTCCCCTATTTCCCTCAATTTGCCTTCCATTGTGTTTTCTAACCCCGTTAACCCATTCTTCACCCCTTTCATCCCATTGTCTAACCCCTCAAATTTGTTGTCTAAACCCTCAAATTTGGCTTCTAGCCCCCCGATTTGATTTCCCAATTGCTTACTGGTGCCCCTTGCTTCGTCCCTCATTGCTCCCATCATTCTGCTTTCCATTTTCTCACTGTCAGCCCTCCTTCTGTCTTCCATTTCTTCACCCGACTTAACCATAAAGGCCTTTATTTGCTGCATGAATAGGCCCCAGTCCATCGGCGGCGCTGCTACGGTCACGGGCGCGGCGACATTTGGTGCCGCTGCAACCTCGTGCGCGAGGGCGCCATCTTGTGCACCTGGTACCCCCACAACCACATCCTCATTGCTCTCCTCCTCTCTCTCTCCCCCATATACATTTCCCTGGGGTCCTGGGTCGCTTCTACCCCTTCTATCTCCCCCACCGGCACCCGATCGCCTTGATTATCCATGGCACGATTGTAAAATTTAGGATATAAAATAAAATTTTGGCCACTCGTAATTTCGAGTGCATTAAGCGCACTTCAGGTCCGAATCTCACTCCTGACACCAATTTGTTACGGATCTCAACGTCGGCCCCTTTTCCCCTTACCAAGGGGGGATTAATCCACTTGTCCGCGACTGACCGACGTGAGTCCTGGGGGTCCCAACGCTCCTTCCAGTCGGGAGCAGCCAGGGTATTTGGTCTACGAAAAGTCCCAAGGACCTGAGTGCCACTCCTGACCGCGAAGCAGGGGAGGGACTCCCGCTCGAACCACGGTTTTAGATGGTCTAGTTGCCGAGCGGTTTTTAGCAACCCGAAGTTCGAGTCATTAGCATTCACTAACCCGATTCCGAAACGTTGGCCAAAATCGCGCCACAGGTACTCAATCGAGAAATCACAAAGACGAACGGATGTGAAGAAAGGAAAGCAAAGGTAGGAAGAACAGGGATTTATTATTAATTACTATTTACACAATCAAAGAAACCAAGGAAGAAGGAAAAATACGAAAATAATGACAGAAGCAGCAGAAGACACAGTGCAATACTAGCTTATCTATTCAGGCTTACTTATTCCCAGGGACAACACAAAGGACAGACGACAGTCAGACTTACACGGGGAAAGAATGCAGCAATGAATAGCAGGAGGTGGATGGCTGGACAGACGAGAAGGTGGGATCACAGGGCGGGAAGGATGCGGGTCCGGTTGGTGTGACCGCGCGGCCCGAGGTGAGCAGCCGCCGACCCTCCTCAATCGTGTTCGCACGGCGGCGTTGCTTCGCGGCCGCGGTCGAAACTGCCGTCTGAAAGCTCAAAGCTGCGGTGGTCAAAGCTGCGGTGGATTCAAAGCTGCGGTGGACTCAAAGCTCATCGGAGGTCTCTCGCTTATCTCAGGTCCCTCGCTCATCTGACATCTGCCGCATATCACTCCGCAGTCCTTCCCCACCCCCTTTTATGAGGCGCATGGCGATCAAGCCGCCGGCCTGTTGAAAACGCCCATCGGTGAGCTCGCCTCGGCCTTGATTGGTCGCGAGGGCTCACCGATCCCGCCCCTTGAGTAGGCGTTGGCAAAGCCATGCCTTGTTCCTGGCGCTTGGCTGACTCCTCCCACCTTCTGCTCCGAGATGACCTCGTGTTCAATGGAGTCTTGGGGTGAAGAAAACCATGCAAAGCAGTAGTGGCGAACGCCGCCGTACTGGCGCTTTTTAGGAGGCCATGGGGGTGTCGGAGGGATCCTATCTTATTTCAATTAGGTGCAATGCAGTGTCAATTAATGGGAGACAGAGCCTTAACTGATACACATAATAAGGAAATAACTATTTAGAAGGGTATATGATTTTCGACGTGCATGCGATGGATTAACTAAGGGGACGACCTTTGACCTTTACACACAAAACGGAGGTATTTACAAGAATCACGAGAGGGGCATATTTACAAACAGGATTCTCAAATCCGCAACAATATCTTGCACAAATCTAAAGAAGCAATGCCATCTTGTTCTCGTCGTAGTTCATATTTACCTTTGATATCTAATCTCAGCAATATTTGCTTAAAGTGAAAGATGTGTTGATACCAGATCTAATGTTATGTTCCTGGGAAAGCTTCCGGTTGTTGTGATTATTGTTGTTGTTGTTGTTTTTCTTACTCTTGTGAAATTGAATATTGTTTGCTCACCAGATCTGAGCAAGGATATAGTTACCATATAGGGGATTGAGCATTGATCTACAACAACAACAACAACCAATACTGTAAAATATACAGTAAAACAACAACAACTAATACTGGCATAGATTGATTTTGGTGCTTGCTTGACTCGGCTATGAGGCTGAAGAACAGCTGAAGGAGATGGAACTTTATACATTAGAAAGGAGGCAATTACAAGGGGATCTGATAGAGATGTTAAAGATAATGAAGGGTGCAGACAGAATAAATGCAGAAGAGTTTTTCTGCAGAATTGACAGAGTAGGACCAGGGGCCACAGCTTCAGAGTAAAAAAAGAGGAGTGTTAAGATGACATTGCATGGCAGAGTAATTGGGTAGGGACCTCAAAGCAGTGTGGGGATAGAGGGGTACATGAATGTTGGAAGGATTGCACAGGCCTGATGGGCCTGGTGGCCTTCACGTCCATTGAAGTTCTTTGTGACATTCCTTGTGTAATCTATAATTTGAATGGATTAAATTTTAGAGTTGGAACCCCTGTAGAGATTATTTTGTCTATTTTTACACTTTGTGAAGTATAATGTGAATAGATGTGAATGTTATAATATAAATTGTGAATTTTACACTTCACTTTTTGAAGTTTTAGCTCTTACACAGGCCTCGATTTTGTATACAAAAAAAAAAAAAATGATGGGAATGAATCATCAAACCAACATACAGTCCTCCGTCCATTAAAAATGCCATTATCGCCTGTCAAGATTCTATCAAACTTTCATTCTACATTTCCCCACAGAGTTTGTCATTTTTTATTAAAAACAAGAAGAAGTTAAATTTGATGAATGTGGGTTGTCTTATTTTGTGTTCCCATCTCAACCAATACTTATGATGTTGAGAACGTAGATCGTAGATGAACGTAGATGTTGAGAACGTAGAAATCCCAAATACGAGAAACATTTGTCCATTGTCTACTGATGTCATTGTAATTCATGCCGAAGTCCACTGATGTCAATTCCTATCTTTGGCCTGCATAAAATGTATGTACAAGCTCCATGATCCTGAGATCAATGCAAAAATGAAAAGCACACTCAAATTGGAAGAGAATGTGGCTTAGGGAGGAGAGCGGAGCGGTGTGTTCAGAGTGCAGGCATGTCGTAATGTCCAATTGTAATAAAAAGTAATTGGATACCTACTGTCAAAATCTGAATACTGCATCAGCAGAGCACGACTTAAGGCCCACTCACTAAGGGCACAGCATGGAGATACCCATGAGTTATCAGAGCACTATCAGCACGAATTGCAAGTGGAAACACTCACTTACACCCACAGGACCAAGTTTGGGTGACCGAAGAGTGGATGACCAGAGAAAAAAAATTGTAAATGGTAAGACAGTCACCAATGGCAAAGCACTTTGTGACATGCAAGAGAATCGGAATGTGAGTGGGATGTGCACCCAGGCATTACTATGCATTCGCAAGGAGGACCATAAACTGACTGCATGCCCAATTACCGGTCAGAGTCATGCATGACTTTCGCCCAAAAAATCGGAGAGCAACTTGCTGCTAATGGTACATGAGGAAATGGAACATTTCTGTACTTGTTGGGGCACAATAAGCCTTGAGCAGGCTTTCGGCATTTCAGACACGGGCTTTGCAAGTTGCAGCCAGACTTCGCTCAAATTTGTCAAAATGTATGAACAACTTCAAAGGCTTATATTATTGTGAAATGTGTTGCATTGCATACATATGAGTCAACATGACCACACAAAAATTAATTTCATTGATTTACAGGCCTCACACCTCCATGTATAATAGGGTGGTTCTTAGCTACATAAGGCAAAAAAGAAAAAATTGAATTGTTTTACTCCTAACCTTTAATTGTTTTGGTATTGAGGTAAAACTTGTGCATGTGAAATATTTTTTGAATACATCAAGGTTTAGGAGTTGCACAGTGATTCATGGTTGCCAGATAATCATTGTTGCCCAATAAGCGTTGATTTCCTGCAATCTGGAAACCTCTTGCAATGTTCTGTCACAACTTTTTTTTTTCTATACAGAATCGATGCTCGTGAAAGAGCTAACATTTATTTCACAAACAAATCAAACAGAAAAAATGAACTTGAAGCAGAAACTGTGTTTGCTGTTCATCCTTTGTCAGGAGACGATTGTACTCTTCAATGAGAGCAACTGCATACACCAGAGTACAGCTGTACTGTATTCAATTAACTTTAAAAAAAACTTCAAAATGTGCAGTACAAAGCAAGGTCATAGGTCAACTGTAATGGTCAAAATCACAAGTATAGCAATGAAGAATAAATAATCAACTCCACACATTCATGCGAGCCAAATATGTGAAATTACAAACTCTGTAAGCAACCCCTAAATTTAGTCCAAATGGCTTACAATTTCACCACAAGGGTTTTTTCATACATACAAAATATTTAAAGTGTTAGGATCATGACTTTTCTAACTTTCATTTTGAAGAACCATCCTAATGTATAACTGCGCCAATCTATACAATTAATCATTATTGATTTGACAAAAGTTTTGATTAAAAAAAGACACCGTAACAAAGCTTTTGCCAAAAAACCATAGGACATGGCCATGCAAAACCACAAAAGCTACTCAAGGCAACACGACAGGCCATAAGACCAAAATCTTTCAATTTTTTTTTTTAAGTTTCATTTTTTCAGTTCATTTTTTTTGGTTTATTGAACTCATCAAAGACTGGACAAAGGAGTCCGAAGACTGAAATTTGTCGAGTTTACAATAACAATATTACATAAAACTTACAATGTGCATATAAAAATAAAAATAATCATATAAAATAACTATTAATGTACATCTTACTATAATTCACCAAATATCTGTCCATCCTTTCGCAGGTACCGCAAAAAACGGCTGAACCGATCGCAACGATATTTTGGGAGGCTAATCCTGGGACCCCCTGGAGTAAAATAGGCTATTTAGTTTTTCCAATTTTCCAAGTTTTCCAATTTTTCCCAAACACGATGGAATAATATTTACCGATATGAACAGTGATGTTGCTTTTGTTGAAATTCTACGTACCAGGAAAGAGTAGATCGACTCCTGACGAACACTTCCTATATAAACGTGTGGCTCCGAAGAAACATGGCAGCGTGTGCAAAGCGACTCAGAAACAGGTGTAGCGGCCACTTCCGTTTTGCTGAATTCAATCTTTTTTTCAAAATGGGCGCCATGTACTGTTTAGATTTTGATGATTTGCATGTGATATGATTCAACGGAGGTTTATATGAATCGTTTAAAATAAAATAAAACCCTTCAATTTCTGATATTTTGCCTTTCATTTGGGCCTCCCAATCGAAGCCCCGGCGGGTACCGTTGCTAGTATTATGTAAATCAAAAAAGCAGAGAACCAAAGAGGAAACCCGGCTGCTGCTCAACAGCGCCCCCAACAATAAACATAATCGCTCCACAATGTCACGCCCAGGGCACAACTCCCACGATCCGCTGCAATGAACAAGGCCTCTCCCAGCCGCCACGTGGAACAGACTAAAGGTTCACCTCGCCATCATGCAGCACCCACGACCCGTAGCAATCCCACCTCTTCACCCCATGGAAGGGGCAAGACCAGGAAGCTCCGAACAGCGCCATAAGCTTGACCACCAAGCAGCCTCGAACAGCGCCATAAGCTCGACCACCAAGCAGCTCCGAACAGAACAGCGTCATAAGCTCGACCACCAAGCAGCTCCGATCAGCACCATAAGCTCGACCACCAAGCAACTCCGAACAGAACAGCGTCATAAGCTCGACCACCAAGCAGCCTCGAACAGCGCCATAAGCTCGACCACCAAGCAACCTCGAACAGTGCCATAAGCTCCACCAACAAGCAGCCTCGAACAGCGCCATAAGCTCGACCACCAAGCAACTCCGAACAGAACAGCGCCATAAGCTCGACCACCAAGAAACTCCGAACAGAACAGCGTCATAAGCTCGACCACCAAGCAGCCTCGAACAGTGCCATAAGCTCGACCACCAAGCAACTCCGAACAGAACAGCGTCATAAGCTCGACCACCAAGCAGCCTCGAACAGCGCCATAAGCTCGACCACCAAGCAACCTCGAACAGTGCCATAAGCTCGACCACCAAGCAGCCTCGAACAGTGCCATAAGCTCGACCACCAAGCAACTCCGAACAGAACAGCGCCATAAGCTCGACCACCAAGCAACTCCGAACAGAACAGCGCCATAAGCTCGACCACCAAGCAACTCCGAACAGAACAGCGTCATAAGCTCGACCACCAAGCAGCCTCGAACAGTGCCATAAGCTCGACCACCAAGCAGCCTCGAACAGCGCCATAAGCTCGACCACCAAGCAACTCCGAACAGAACAGCGCCATAAGCTCGACCACCAAGCAACTCCGAACAGAACAGCGCCATAAGCTCGACCACCAAGCAACTCCGAACAGAACAGCGTCATAAGCTCGACCACCAAGCAGCCTCGAACAGTGCCATAAGCTCGACCACCAAGCAAACTCGAACAGTGCCAAAAGCTCGACCACCAAGCAACTCCGAACAGAACAGCGCCATAAGCTCGACCACCAAGCAGCTCCGAACAGAACAGCGTCATAAGCTCGACCACCAAGCAGCTCCGAACAAAACAGCGTCATAAGCTCGACCACCAAGCAGCTCCGATCAGCACCATAAGCTCGACCACCAAGCAGCTCCGAACAGAACAGCGTCATAAGCTCGACCACCAAGCAGCCTCGAACAGCGCCATAAGCTCGACCACCAAGCAGCCTCGAACAGCGCCATAAGCTCGACCACCAAGCAGCTCCGAACAGAACAGCGCCATAAGCTCGACCACCAAGCAGTCTCGAACAGGGCCATAAGCTCGACCACCAAGCAGCCTCGAACAGCGCCATAAGCTCGACCACCAAGCAACCTCGAACAGAACAGCGCCACAAGCTCGACCACCAAGCAGCTCCGATCAGCACCATAAGCTCGACCACCAAGCAGCTCCGATCAGCACCATAAGCTCGACCACCAAGCAGCTCCGAACAGAACAGCGTCATAAGCTCGACCACCAAGCAGCTCCGATCAGCACCATAAGCTCGACCACCAAGCAGCTCCGATCAGCACCATAAGCTCGACCACCAAGCAGCTCCGATCAGCACCATAAGCTCGACCACCAAGCAGCTCCGATCAGCACCATAACCTCGACCACCAAGCAGCTCCGAACAGAAAAGCGCCACAAGCTCGACCACCAAGCAGCTCCGAACAGAACAGCGCCACAAGCTCGACCACCAAGCAGCTCCGATCAGAACAGCGCCACAAGCTCGACCACCAAGCAGCTCCGAACAGAAAAGCGCCACAAGCTCGACCACCAAGCAGCTCCGATCAGCACCATAAGCTCGACCACCAAGCAGCTCCGAACCGCGCCACAAGCTCGACCACCAATCAGCTCCGATCAGCACCATAAGCTCGACCACCAAGCAGCTCCGAACAGAAAAGCGCCACGAGCTCGACCACCAATCAGCTCCGAACAGAACAGTGCAACAAGCTCGACCACCAATCAGCTCCGATCAGCACCACAAGTTCGACCACCAAGCAGCTCCGAACAGAACAGTGCAACAAGCTCGACCACCAAGCAGCTCCGAACAGCACCACAAGCTCGACCACCAAGCAGCTCCGAACAGAACAGTGCAACAAGCTCGACCACCAATCAGCTCCGATCAGCACCATAAGCTCGACCACCAAGCAGCTCCGAACAGAACAGCGCAACAAGCTCGACCACCAATCAGCTCCGAACACCGACATAAGCTCGACCACCAAGCAGCGCCAAACAGAACAGCGCAACAAGCTCGACCACCAAGCAGCTCCGAACAGAACAGCGCAACAAGCTCGACCACCAATCAGCTCCGAACACCGACATTAGCTCGACCACCAAGCAGCTCCGAACAGAACAGCGCCACAAGCTCGACCACCAAGCAGCTCCGATCAGCACCATAAGCTCGACCACCAAGCAGCTCCAAACACCGACATAAGCTCGACCACCAATCAGCTCCGAACTGAACAGCGCCATAAGCACGACCATCAAGCAGCTCCGAACTGAACAGTGCGATAAGCTCGACCACAAAGCAGCTCCAAACAGAACAGCACCATAAGCTCGACCACAAAGCAACTCCGAACAGAACAGCGCCACAGGCTCGACCACCAAGCAGCTCCGAACAGAACAGCGCCACAGGCTCGACCACCAAGCAGCTCCGAACAGAACAGCGCCATAAGCTCGACCACCAAGCAGCTCCGATCAGCACCATAAGCTCGACCACCAAGCAGCTCCGAACAGAACAGCACCATAAGCTCGACCACCAAGCAGCTCCGAACAGAACAGCGCCACAGGCTCGACCATCAAGCAGCTCCGAACAGAACAGCGCCACAGGCTCGACCACCAAGCAGCTCCGAACAGAACAGCGCCATAAGCTCGACCACCAAGCAGCTCCGATCAGCACCATAAGCTCGACCACCAAGCAGCTCCGAACAGAACAGCACCATAAGCTCGACCATCAAGCAGCTCCGAACTGAACAGCGCCATAAGCTCGACCATCAAGCAGCTCCGAACTGAACAGCACCATAAGCTCGACCACCAAGCAGCTCCGAACAGAACAGCACCATAAGCTCGACCATCAAGCAGCTCCGAACTGAACAGTGCCATAAGCTCGACCATCAAGCAGCTCCGAACAGAACAGCGCCACAGGCTCGACCACCAAGCAGCTCCGAACAGAACAGCGCCATAAGCTGGACCATCAAGCAGCTCTGAACAGAACAGCGCCATAAGCTCGACCACCAAGCAGCTCCGAACAGAACAGCGACATAAGCTCGACCATCAAGCAACTCCGAACAGAACAGCGCCACAGGCTCGACCACCAAGCAGCTCCGAACAGAACAGCGCCATAAGCTCGACCATCAAGCAGCTCCGAACAGAACAGCGCCACAGGCTCGACCACCAAGCAGCTCCGAACAGAACAGCACCATAAGCACGACCATCAAGCAGCTCCGAACAGAACAGCGACATAAGCTCGACCATCAAGCAGCTCCGAACAGAACAGCGCCACAGGCTCGACCACCAAGCAGCTCCGAACAGAACAGCGCCATAAGCTCGACCATCAAGCAGATCCAAACAGAACAGCGACATAAGCTCGACCATCAAGCAGCTCCGAACAGAACAGCGCCATAAGCTCGACCATCAAGCAGCTCCGAACAGAACAGCACCATAAGCTCGACCATCAAGCAGCTCCGAACAGAACAGCGACATAAGCTCGACCATCAAGCAGCTCCGAACAGAACAGCGCTACAGGCTCGACCACCAAGCAGCTCCGAACAGAACAGCGCCATAAGCTCGACCACCAAGCAGCTCCGAACAGAACAGCGCCATAAGCTCGACCACCAAGCAGCTCTGAACAGAACAGCGCCATAAGCTCGACCACCAAGCAGCTCCGAACAGAACAGCGCCACAAGCTCGACCACCAAGCAGCTCCGAACAGAACAGCGCCATAAGCTCGACCACCAAGCAGCTCCGAACAGAACAGCGCCATAAGCTCGACCACCAAGCAGCTCCGAACAGAACAGCGCCATAAGCTCGACCATCAAGCAGCTCTGAACAGAACAGCGCCATAAGCTCGACCACCAAGCAGCTCCGAACAGAACAGCGCCACAAGCTCGACCACCAAGCAGCTCCGAACAGAACAGCGCCATAAGCTCGACCACCAAGCAGCTCCGAACAGAACAGCGCCATAAGCTCGACCACCAAGCAGCTCCGAACAGAACAGCGCCATAAGCTCGACCATCAAGCAGCTCCGAACAGAACAGCGCCATAAGCTCCACCATCAAGCAGCTCCGAACAGAACAGCGCCACAGGCTCGACCACCAAGCAGCTCCGAACAGAACAGCGCAACAAGCTCGACCACCAATCAGCTCCGATCAGCACCATAAGCTCGACCACCAATCAGCTCCGATCAGCACCATAAGCTCGACCACCAAGCAGCTCCGAACAGAACAGCGCCACAGGCTCGACCACCAAGCAGCTCCGAACAGAACAGCGCCATAAGCTCGACCACCAAGCAGCTCCGAACAGAACAGCGCCAAAAGCTCGACCACCAAGCAGCTCCGAACAGAACAGCGCCACAAGCTCGACCACCAAGCAGCTCTGAACAGAACAGCGCCATAAGCTCGACCACCAAGCAGCTCTGAACAGAACAGCGCCATAAGCTTGACCACCAAGCAGCTCCGAACAGCGCCAATAGTTCCAAAAGAAGTTAAAAAAAAAGGGGTTTCAACATACCAAGTATTGACAAAAGTAAACACATCTACTTCAGACCAAGAACCAAAGTACATGGTGAAAAGAACTAAGTTCCAAATGAACGACCTGACACACCTACTTCCACTGTCTGTCCTGAGGCTTCTTCAGCAAGGCAAATCTATATATCTGCAATTACAAAGGGAACACCAAGGGTAAGCCTCCCCGACTCCAATGATGGCCATATTTTAGTTGGACCACTGTATGACCTTGATCTTCAACATTTAAGGATAGAGTGTAAATTAAGAAAATGTGTCCCCCTCTACAATCTATGCAGAAAACTCATTATTCAAGTTATGATCAAAAAGGTGTTTTTTGTTAATTAGATCACAATCCCAAAAAGCAGGTCAAGTCCATGAAACAAATATCAGGTGCACTACTTCAGTGTATCTAATTCCACTATTATGATGCAAGAACATCTTGGAAGGCCAAGCGTGCTTTGTTATTCCGCATTGTCGACGTCGAGTAGACAAAACGCTGTTGCAACGCTGTTCTTCACGCTGTTGAAACCAAAGATTTCAGAATCATTGGAATCTCCCGTGATGAAGTTAACTCCGAGGGCCTTTCACTCACTCACCGCAGGCAGGTTGGTGGTCTTTCTGTCTTCTACCGACTCCTCTCTGGCCTTGGTCCCCCAGCTCTCTCTGGGCTCTGTCCCCCAAATATTCCTACAGGTCGCACAAGATCTGCCAGCAACCCTCTTATGGCTAAACTGCCAAAATCAAGGCTCTCTGCTCACCTTCACTCTTTCATTCCTCTTTTCTCCCACCTCTGGAACAAACTCTCCCACTCTCTTCAATCCCACTCCTCCCTCCAGGTCTTTAAAACAGCTGTTCACCACCATCTCTTATCCAAACCTTGATCTTTTCTACCCCCGTTAATTCACCCCAGATCCACTTTTTTGAAATACCGACTTCTTTCCTGGAAGTCCTTGCAGTGTCCATGTGTTTTATACCTCCCCCCCCACCCCCGAACCCCCATCCCATGCCTCCTCCCCTCAAGCCCCCTCCCTCCCACAGATCTCCCGATGTCCCTGCTCTCAAATGTTGTGTTTGTGTGCTTCCCTCTCTCTCCCCGTCTTGTCTCCCGCTTCCTTTATTATATGTTTTATGTGGCCGTTTGTTTTATTGTGATTAATGTTATCTCTTACACGACCCTTGATGTTGTATACAAAAAAACACCATTTGAGTATATGCAAATTAAGCATGAATGTGCCTTTCTCCAAGCGATATAGAGAGGGTAAATACGCTATGGACAGATAAGCCGTAGTCGAGTTTTGGTGAAAAGGTGAAAATGTCTATAATTGGGTCATGATCTTAAAATTATGTTGAGGTCAAAATATTTATGTCAGCCCCACATACTTTATATTCCCATTATTGATGCAAAATTTCATTCCATAAATCCTCAGACATTGGCAGAAAAAAGGGAGAGAAACCTAAATGGTGGTTTAATGTAATACTCTTAGGGGATGTAAGACTTGACCTTGGGTAGGATGTAAAAAAAAACAAAAAAAAACGTAAATGCGCCTTGCTCTTGGCTATTTAGCGAGGGCAATTTCATTCCAATCAGACAAACTTCAGTCAGGTTATGGTGAAAAATGTTTAAATGTCTATAATTAGGTCATTACCTTTAAAAACATTAGGTCAAGTTCAAAAAACATGACGTGATCCCTGCATACTTTCTATTCACATTATTGCTGCAAAATTTCATTCTGAAAGTCCCTGCTGGCTCCGAGATAAAGTTCAGAAATTGGAAGTGTTGGGAGGAAGAAAAAAAGAAGGGAGCAGGAAGAAAAATAAATAAATATATAAAAAGAAAACATTATACATGCAGGTTTGGTACTATCCATTTGTTTATCTAAGAAACTCTACTAACATTTAAAATTTTGATTTCTAATTGTACAAACAAACCATACTGGAGCAATAAGCCTTGCCTTCTTGCTATAGGGGTGGACTTACTCCTCAGTCACATTTGCTCTACGGCTAGGATACGGCGGCCGTACCCCCCCCCTAAATTTGACAGAAACGTGCGGCGGCCGGAGTTTCTGAGGTGGCCTCAGGGTGGCCCTAGGGCGTATGGCTATCTTTTACAGGCCGTAGGGGTCGCCGTGGAATTATAGCGCGGAGTTATAACTTTTTTCATTTCTAGGGTGGCCGTAGCAATTCGACAAGCCGTAGCCATGACAACTGTAAGTGCTGTTATACATATGAAAAAGAACTGGTATATATACCCACTCGTTACCGTCCCTGCCGCACGTTCGCCTTAGGGCCCCCCTGCGGTTGCCTTGCGGGCACCTTGAGGCTACCTTGCGTCTGCCTTGAAAATTCTATGGCCGCCGCAGGGACGCCCTAAGGTCACCGTGCGACATCAAATCAAAGACCGTACGGCACCCCCACGTTTTCGGTCTCCACAATTTATAAATACCCCGTGCGGCTACCCGAAAAATAAAAACATATGTGACTGCTACATTGTGTGACCGTGGAAATACTGCGGCCGCCCTAGAATTGCTAGTGGCCATAGATTTTTTAGACCCTACGGCCGCCGAGCCAAATGTGACTGAAGCATAAATAAGCAAAGAATGCATCATCTTTACCTTGGTCTTTGTAATGCAACAGCCCATAGCATGAAGGATACTTTGAGAGAAGAGGAAGAGAGAGAAAAATACGGAGCAAGCAAATCGGGTGGCTTAAAGACGCTGCACAGATTCTCCCCTAGAGGCAAGATGGTTCAAAAAGACAAAACAAACCTTGAGCCTGTGAACCCTCTGGCACATGCATTTTGAAAATTCTGAAACGAGTGATGCAGAGACACAGTCATGTTCTTTGCTTTTAATTTAAAGTCTACACTCTATATTCAAACCCCAGGGAGACATACCGGCACAAAGTAGCAACTTACCATTGTTTGCAGAGTGCATTTGCCCGATACTTTGAGCGCACAGAAATGGCAGGATAAACTAGAAACAGGTTGTCCAATTAAAGCAAAGTTCTAAAATAACTTTATTCAACCACTCTGAAGCTTCTTCTTCCTTTTGAGAGAATTATTTAAAAAATCACGTGAAATATATCACACTCGGAATATGATATATAATGAATGCATAGATACCTAGAATGACATTAGGTAGAGAGCATACCTCCTGGCAGGGTCAATAGTTTACGATTTTCATCACACTGAAAGGCCTGATCTGGATTCTGACTGAAACCAAAATCGAATCGGCTTGTTCTTGTCGTCTATTCAACTCGTCCACCAAGTTTTGTCCTAATTCGTCCACAACTTTTTGAGATATCGTTATTTCTATCGTTTTTGGCACGATCATTCAATGGTAACGGCCTCACTTACAAATACTCTGATCCGGATCCGGATTCGAACCTTCACCAAAAATTTAATCAACACTTCCCTGTCACACACCAAAGCTGTCAACCAAGTTTAGTCCGAATCCGTCAACAATTTTATGAGATATCCTGCTGTATGCCGTGTTTTGCCCTTTCTCTCATTGCTGAAGAATCACTTAAAAAGTCAAAGTATCCAGATATCCAGATCCAGATCTTTAGTCAGATTCACTATGTTTTTTCGTTCAAAATTTTGGTAGATTAGCAAAACTATACATTTTTGGAATATTCAGAGCATGAGGAATCCAAAAATTAATGTTTACATTTGCGTAGACACCTTTGCGAAAATGACACTCAGGACAGTGATGAAGATCTGTAAAAGCATATTCCTGAACGGTATAGACCTCGTAGATCCTGTGTATAGGACTTATAGTTCAATCTGATACTACCTATAACTTCCTATAACAACCTATAACTTCAAAGGACTTGCAATATCATGTATTGTGTAATACAGTTATATCACAAATATAAAGACAATGGTTTTCAATCACCTTTGTTTGTTGCTTTTCTATAATCCTGAGCACTATTTTGAGGCCTTTATTGGATTCCTTGACCCAGAAAACATAGGATTCGCATATTTAATTAAGTCTTTAGGTTGACTAGAAGCCGAGATCGCGCAAAATATGTATTTTATGGCGGCCATTTTCAAAATCCAAAATGGCGGCCATGCAGGTGTCTGTGCAAATGCCAACATTGATTTTCAGATTCTCCATGCTCTGGTGATTCCAAAAATGTACAGGTTTGCTAATCCCAAAATCTTGAAAGAAATTATATTTGTTAACATAGTGAACCTGACTATCTTCATCACTGTCCTGAGTGTCATTTTCACAAAGGTGTCTACGCAAATGTAAACATTAATTTTTGGATTCCTCATGCTCTGAATATTCCAAAAATGTACAGGTTTGCTAATCTACCAAAATTTTGAACGAAATTATATTTGTTAACATAGTGAACCTGACTACTTCCCAAAATTGAATCATTTCGTCCTTGTCACATACCCAACATGTCCACCAAATCTCGTCCAAATCCGTCCACAACTTTTTCAAATATCCTGTTCACAAACAGACAGACAGTGGTGAAAATACGTATAACCTCGATCCACCTTGGGTGGTGGAGGTAAATATCATCCTGCTATACCAAGAAAAAGATCAGCCGACTACATTGTCCAGAGTAAAACGATTTGCATTTGCACACGATAAAAAAAAAAGAATAAACAGAATTGGATCCTCCATTGGGTTCCTGTAATGATTATCATAATTGTCATATTCACAAAACATTCATATGCATTTCACTCAAAATGCTTAAAATTCCATGCAAGTTCAACAAAAGGTCCATTAGCTCATGGTTCCATTGAAACTCCTTGTCGGCCCTATTTGGAAAACTAACCAAGTTCATGATTTGTTTCAAAAAGAAGTTCACATGCTTCGTGTATTGTAAATCAACTAACATAAATTGATACAAGAAAGTATCTGAAAATGCAAAGCCCGCCCGCGTCTGTTTGTATTCAGGCGTTTTCTTCTCCTTCTGCTTCTTCCGCTCAAAATAACGAAAACACTCCTTAAAACACTCAGAACACTAACGCACAAAACAAAACACTCAAAACCTTAAAACACTCAAAACACTAAAGAAAATACTTCTCAAAACACTCGATGAAAAAAATACAAAATTAAAATTGATGATTTTATGGAGCCTTGACCTTTGAGCTTTAGATCTAAAAAATAATCGGCTTCGAGCTTTTGATTGGTGAACCAATTCAGTGATCCAATATGCAAATTCTTAAAATTTCAGATCAATCGGATGATAATTACAATTTTATGCGACGCTGACCATTGACCTTTTGACCAAATTATTAATTTGACTTCTGCATCTTCTCATAATAAAGCTTTGTTGAAAATTCCATGACAAAACTCAAATGGTAAATTGAAATTTCAGGTCAATTGGATGAAAATGTTTGATTTTATGTGATGCTGACCTAACATACAAGTGCTACTGGATCAGTGACATTGCCGCACCACTGCAAGAACTCCTGTGAACCAACAGCCCCGAACGACGACGACGAGTCTGTTGGGCCAGCCGAGCTGTCACTAAAATTTCTGACAATCAAATTTTCTCACTCCCCAACTTAATTTGGATTTATGAACATCCATTCCCTTTCTCTGTCATACTTTTGTGCTTTTCATTGACGACAATATATCCTTTGATACTGCAGCAGTTTTATGGGTCATAATCATGAACATGACTCCAGAAACCACCGAACTAACTTTCCAGTTTGCACCTGGCCATTTTATTCAAGAACTTTGTATTCTTTACTTGGGTTCTAATGGTTCAAATACTTTCATTAGCCTAGCCTTGCCAGCCTGTCAAAATATCAATTTCTATGGAACATTCAAAAAGTTATACAAAAAAGAAGAGTACAAAGCAACGGACAAAATTAAATGGTAGCAATCTGACTTCATGGTACCTACTTACGAGAGATAACAATGACCTACTTTCCAATGTAATGATGCTGTGCCTGCTCAATGAAGAGACAGTCCACTTAAGCACACTCCACTCCACATTGAATGGAGCAACACTCAGAAAACAGTGTGAGAGGGATATTTGGTATTTTCAAGAACTACATTCATTCAATGACCGAAAACTGAGTTCATTAGTCTCGCCATGAAGGGGATGCGAGACTAATACAATACGTGTGTGTGTGTGTGTGTGTGTTTGTGTGTGTCCATGTCTGTATATTTTTGCTTGAAAATGTTTTTCTCTGCAACCGCTTGTCCAAATGAAGCGAAACTTTAAAGATAGGAGGGACTCCTCATGGAGAATATTTTCTTGATAACTCTGGCTAATAGGTCACATTGTATGCTCGTCATACTGATTTAAAAGAAAAAAATGGACATCTTTTTCTCCGAAACAGCTCAACAAAAAAAAAATTTAAACTTGAAACTTTCAATCCCCGTGGTGGTATATAGAGTGATAATGATGACATCATCGGCAAAGTTGTATTCCAGCCAAAATTGCTTGAATCGAAATCCTTATCCGTAAAATATGAAACTTTATATATCTGATATACAACCCAATGTGAGTGACAAAGTAAAGTTATGACGTCATTTGGCACATGGTCTGATGGCCATGTCGGATTGAAAATAAAAACGTAAAAAAATCTTCTTCCCCAGCACCGATTAACAGATCAATATGAAACTTCATACTTGATCGACTAGCAATGGGGAATATCGTTTGAATTTTTCTTCATATTCACCTTCATTGACATAATTTAGCCTTGAGAGGCACAAAGTGGTTGTTAAATATCCTAATAATGAATGAATAATCAATAAAGACATGGATAATGCAATGCATTTGGCATAATAGAGTGCATGGACAATACGGGTATATGGTCAATAATAGTTGCGCGTTCAGTTAACCATGTTCAGAATGAGCACGCAGGGCGAGACTATAGTATGCGCTTCCGAGTGCCGTTATAGTTGAAACTTGTGTTATTTTATTTATTTATTTATTTATTTTTGTATATATAATCGAGGCTCGTGAAAGAGCTAACATTTATCACACAAACAAATCAAACAGACAAACAAACAAAGTATATAAAAAGGGGAGCGGAAGACAAGATGGGGAGAGAAGGGGAAGCACATAAACACAACATTTGAGAACAGGGACATCGGGAATGTGTGGGAGGGAGAGGGCTTGGGGGGAGGTGGTGTGGGAAGGGGGGGGGGTGGGTGAAGTATAAACACAAGGACACCAAGGACTTCCAGGAAGAAGTTGGTATTTCAAAAAAGTGGATTTGGGGTGAAATTAGCGGGGGTAGAAAAGATCAAGGTTTTGGATGGGGGAAGATAAGAGATGGTGGTGAACAGCTGTTTTAAAGACCTGGAGGGAGGAGTGGGATTGAAGAGAGTGAGGGAGTTTGTTCCAGAGGCGGGAGAAAAGAGGAATGAAGGAGTGAAGGTGAGCAGAGAGTCTTGATTTTGGCAGTTTAACCATAAGAGGGTTGCAGGCAGATCTTGTGCAACCTGTAGGAATATTTGGGGGACAGAGCCCAGAGAGAGCTGGAGGAGCAAGGCCGGAGAGGAGTCGGTAGAAGACAGAAAGACCACCAACCTGCCTGCGGTGAGTAAGTGAAAGGCCCTTGGAGTTAGCTCCATCACGGGAGATTCCAATGATTCTGAACGCTTTGGTTTCAACAGCGTGAAGACGAGCTAGGTGTGAGGCAGGAGCACCAGCCCAGAGGGGAGAGCAGTATTCCATTGAGCTGCAGATGAAAGCCTTGTATGTGGTGAGGAGCTCAGGTGTGCCAAGGAAGGACTTCACACGACGGAGGATGCCCAGTCAGCGACTGGCTTTGGAGGCCAGATTTGAAATGTGGTTTTCCCAGGAAAGATCATGGTAGATAGTGAGACCCAAAAGCTTGAGTGACAGAACTTCATGGAGAGGATTATTCAGAAAGTGGATGGGAGGGTTGTCCAGTCGGTCTTTTCGGAGAGACATCGTAAGAGTGTGAGACTTGTCAGGATTGAAAGACATGTTCCACTTGTTTGACCAGTCTGTGATTTTGTCCAGGTCTGCAGAGAGTGAGGAGGCTGCAGACTGCCGATCTGAGGGATGAGGAATGGAGCGGCAGAGAGTGGAGTCATCAGCAAAGAGTTAGAGAGGCTTTTCAAGAGAAAATTATATTTAAATATATTTAAATTATATTTAAATTTTCCAGAGTTAAAAAGCTCTTGTGCAAGTGGATGAATAGGCTTGAAAACGAGTTGTTGTTTTTTGCATTGGTAAAATTACCCAAAATCAGTCAGTCAAAAAGACTTGTTCTTTTCTTTTAATGATAATGATAATTACTTTATTGTGATATATATGCCATCCACATAGAATGAGAAGTCCTTTGACAGTGTGTGCTTTAAAATGACATGGAATAAGAAATTGATTCATTGTGATGAGTGTAGAGAGCTGTTGGTGATGAAATGAGTAGCATAGATTCAAATATCCATATCCATTCTTTCTATGCTCACAAAATTTTAGACATAGATTCATTTTGGCGTTAGGGTGTGTATTGCAGTTGGTAAAAGCTGTCATGCAAGCAATTATAGTTGGTCTTGATGGAACGATAACGTTTACCAGATACACAGTATGTTGATACACAGTTTTTAGGGCATCGGATTGATTGTATTCCATCTAATTTAGCATGCAGACCATCACACCTACGTTTACTGCATTTTATGACAGTTTCTATTCTAGCTGGGCCAGCTGTTAGAAGTTATTTAGATTTATTGCTACATTTAAAGAAGCATGCATCTTCTTCTGTCATGGATGTTGCCATGTTTCAACAGATCATCATGAGAACCTGTATCAAAGGAAGAAAAAGCATTCGCATAACCACCACCATTTGTGAGAGAGACGTGCATATACATACAGTACATATACACATATTATATTCACTTCAATTTCCTTCCCATACAAAGAACACAAATTTAGTGTTCCAACATTACCTATGTAAAATACCCCTTGCAAAACGTCTTCAAGGGAATGAAATATATGGATATGGTAATGATAATTTGACTATATTTTGACGAGGACACAGTATAGTGTGGGATATGATGTGTGCTTGATATTGTTACGGAACCCGACATCGGCCTCGGTTCCCGTTATCGAGGGGGGATTAAGCCCCTCGTCTGTTACTGACCGACGTGGTCCCGGGGGTATGACGCCACGCCCGGTCGGCGCTGGGTAGGGTTTTAGGCCCACAAGTCCTATGACCTAAATACCAGCGCTTCCCGATACGCGAAGGAACACCCCCCGCTCACGGCCGCAGTGTAATGGATGTTACGCCGAGCGAAGCGAACCGCGGCGTGAGCCGTTTACCAAGACTAGACCCGATTCCTTAAACGTTGGCCAAAATCGTGCCACAGGTGTCCAATGAGGGAAATCACAAAGACGACATGGATGTGAAGAAGAGGAAGACGAAGACAAAAAGGGTTTGAAATACGACTATAATTTATTACTAATATTTACACAATTAAAAGAAACCAAGGAGGAGGAAGGATAATAAAATAATGTAGAAAGGGGAACGGACCAGAAGGACACAGTGCAATTTCTAGCTTAACTAAACAGGCTTAACTTATACCCCAGGACAGAACACACAAAACAAACTCACGTACACAAAAGGATGGAAGGACAGGAATCGTTTGGAGGGATGAGCAGGTGGAATCACAGGGCACAGCGAGCAGGTCCACTCCGGGCGGGAAGCGAGGAGCCGGCAGCTCCTCGTATTCGGCTTTACACCGCACACCGGCAGGGTCACTCGCTGCCCCGTCGGGGCTGGTTGAAGCGGCTCTCTGCAGAAATCAGCTGGGTCACGCATCTGCCGTATCTCTGACGCAACTACCAAAGGCTTCCGCACGCGCTTATATCTCCTTCGGGCAATCAAGCCGCCAGCCTCCAGGACACGCCCATCGGTGAGATCGCCTCGGCCCTGATTGGTCGCGAGGGCTCACCGATCCCGCCCTTAGAGGAGGCGCTAGCAAGGCCACGCCTTGTTCCCGGCGCTTGGCCGACTCCTCCCACCTTTGGCTCCGAGACGACCTCGTGGCTAATGGAGTCTTGCAGCGAAAACAACAACCCACAGCTGCAGCAGAATTCAGCGAACCGCTCAATGCAGTTGGCAATTGAGGAAAGGGGAATGTGCAGGGAATCTACCTTGTTTGAATTCGGTGCAATGGAGTGTCAATTAATGGAAGACACAGCCTTAACCTACATAGAACAAGGAAATAAACTACCAACAAGGAGGAAATCTATGATTGGCTAACGTGATTGTATATGACCTAATTAAGGGACGCCCTTTTGACCTTTATACACAACTGGAGGAAGGAGGGTGATATTTTACCATTTACTACACAATAAAAAAACACAATTCTCATATCCACAACACTGCACCCTCCTCCTCTTAGGCACGTCCCGGGCCTATTACCTTTACTTTTAGTGTGGCACGTAGGTGTAGTTCCCTCTACATTTAACCTGACCCTGAGTGTGACAGTTTTAAAACATAAATAAATATGTCACGCTGCTCCATTGCACCCTACCTAACAGACTCACGCCCACAGCTAACCGAATTGCGGAATTGTCTTCAAACTATACATTTACGATGGGGGAGTATTATTTACAACGACGCTATTTTATTTACAAAACTAACCCAGGACCTGTGATTGTTCTTTTGGGGGGGAGACAGTCTGACTTGCATCAACGCACCATGAAGCACCCAAAAATGCACCAAAAACACCATCAAGCACCACAAATCACCCTTTGGTGCACAGTCATCACAGTTCCATAAAAATAAAAACAACAAACCCTTGGTGGTGTCTTGCTCTTCGGCTCCTTCTGCTGGCTATTGTTATCTTCCAGATGTTGTCTTTCTTCCTTTTCTTACTGGCGGCCTATTTGGACTAATAAAAAGGCACATAATGCGTCCATTTTTTATTTATGGCCCACAGGGCCGACTATTGTGGTTCACCGAGTTAAACTACCAACAAGGAGGAAATCTATGATTGGCTAACGTGATTGTATATGACCTAATTAAGGGACGCCCTTTTGACCTTTATACACAACTGGAGGAAGGAGGGTGATATTTTACCATTTACTACACAATAAAAATAATACAATTCTCATATCCACAACAATATTATGGATGTTGTTTATGGAGGGTGAATGTTAGGGTTGTTATATGGTTAGTTATGTATGATATTTCTGTCATTTGTTCTGAACTGTACATAACAAGATTTAAGAAGTATATTATTATGATCAAATTGGTTTTAACAATTGCTGCTCTGATTCATCTTTATGCCAAATCAATCAAAAAGCGTTGTCCAGAACTGAAAACATGTTTGGCGTGAAAAACACCATTTGGTAAATGGACTATGATAATAATAGGTGTTATAAGAAGGTGAGAACAGGAGTGGGTGTTGCAATCGTAAAGCAAGGCTTGTATTGAGAGAAATGGGTGACATTAAGATGGGAATTAATGTAGAGGTTTCTATGTGGATAAGAGATCAAAGATAGTAACTAGATGGTATTCATAGAATACTTACCCCGCGCAGTCAACTTGGTGCAAGCCAACTCTTCTGTTTTTGAAGTTTTTTTTTATTTGATCCAATATGCCTACCAGACCAGTGACCAATGACATCATAAATTTATATTCTCCGATAGAATCGTTACGTAAATGACGCTCAATAAATTTCAAATTGTTTGGACGAAGCGTTGTCCCTGTCAAATTTTGACGTCATAATTAACGCACCATTTACGTCATTGTTAGCAACACTTATTCCCCATGCAGAGTTATTTACAATGAGACACGTTTCATTTTTTTTTCCATGGAGCAGTTTTGGATATATACAGGTGCAACGTTTTTCCAAGATGTCGTCTGTACAAAGTGACCTATGATGTCGAAATTATGAATAAAAATTTTCTACAGGTGGAGGCACTCCTACGCTGAAAATGTCATGTCAATCGGACTAACGGTTGCCAAGAAAATGATTTTTTTAAATGCAGACACACATGCACGTATGCCACAAACTTTTGGGGAAGTGCATAAGCTTCGAAGTCATACTATAAAAGTCATACTATATTAAACTCCTAATATCGTTAAAAAAAACTGGAATCGAATCAAACATTGGGAGAGTGAAAAGCGAAAAAGTTAACTTGGGATTATAAGTCGGCTTGTATATTTACTGAGAGAAAAAAAACTCATAACAAGTAAAATGGTGCCAACTTTGATTTGAGAAAGCAATTCGTCCTTCCTCAAAAATATAAATGTGCACAACGTGATATGAAATACAGTTTATAATCCTAACACTACTGACTTTAATAATTTAGCATTTTCTTTCGTTGTCAACAATCACTCGATCGAGCCCATACCTCCGCCAGGATGAAGTTTCCGTTTAGTATCCCACTGATCGGCCACATTTGGACACAGACCTTAACAAAAATCGAATTGACTTGTTCTTGTCACCTAACCAACTCATCTATCAAGTTTTGCCAGAATCCGTCAAAAAACTTTTTGAAATATCGTGCTATATGTTGTTTTGACCGTATCACTCAATGGTGAAGAATCACTTTCAAAATTTTTTTTAAACCTTGGTTACAGATCTTCACCAAAATTGATTCGATCACATGCTCTCAAGATATCGTGCTCACAAACAGACAGGGGTGAAAACATAACGTCCGTCCACCTTTGGTGGCGGAGGTAACTATACAACCAGTATGTGTATTCCTATATTAGAAGGTGCTGAGAAACTATAGGGTGTTGATTTGTCTGCTTCCTATATGTACCTGTGTTCGTTTCTCAGCAATGCCTCAAGGTATATTTTGTTCGAGTAATCCACAGAGTATCATCACATGGTGGATCTCTTTCCTTGGTTGGTATACCACTGACCATGAGAAATCTCCTGATAAGTAAAATAGATTCAGCGGTTTTATCTTCGCTTTTTTTTAAGGTTTATGCATTACTGATGTGAGTTTATAGGTCAAAACAATGTCTTAAATATGTACTTTGTATTTTTACTGTTTGTGGCAAACAACAGCAGAACAAGAGCGTCCATATACATTTGCATGATTTACGAGGACATTCGTATACAATGGACAAAGGGAATCAACTTAATGTATGACATTTAAAATTGGGATCACAGCATTGTGAGGAGTGGGTGTAGAGATGGATTAAACAGCAATTGTCATTTTTGTTCAATCATGGAACCAGGAGACATGGAACCTTGTCGGTAGATTAATCACGTTGGTAGAAGGGTTCATTTTGGGAACATTGAGCAATGCTGCACTTGCCTGTGTCCTTGTGGGTATCCTGTTTACGCTTTACTGAACAAAGGGTGCATAGACTGGCAAGCTTGCTATGTTTCTGGGGACAAATTCCAGGCTGACCATCTGGCTGGTGCATGCTACATATTATTTTTTTGGCTTGTTGCTTGCGTGCGCTGTTTGTAACTTGAGAGGTAGAGGCTGTGTGGGCAGAACCACACAGTTATCTTTTGAGTTAGCCTTGCTGCGATGTTCCTGCCAGCTAATTTTGCTCTGTATACATACAGCTGCTGTAGAGCCATTTATTTAGAGATCTGCAGGGGTGACGTATGTGCTATTTCTTACATAGATGCTTATCTCTCAGTGTATATGAACTCTAATAAATTCCTCTGTAACAGTCGGAAGTTGTTGGTGGTCCATTCCAGTATGAGTGGCCTCTTTAAAGTGGCGCAGCAAGCAGGGCTTGCCCGGAGGACGGAGAGGGGGGAACAACCACTGGGTGGTTGGCAACCACCTGGCCGGCCAAAGTAAAGAGGTGAGATCTTTCTCAGGGGAGTGAGGTGTTTTGCCACCACCAAGTGGGTGGCCCTACCTCTGCCCAACATCAGCGAAAGCCCAAACCTAAAAGGTAAAAAGGGAACAGTCTGTGCGGAGAAGTTTGCTGGAGGTTAAGGGTTTGGCCAAGATTAAGAGTTAGAGGCTCTGAAATAAGGGTGCAAGGAATCCTCCGGGTGCAATTATTAATAGGAGGATGGATAAGATGCCCTCTAAGGACTACTAATTTGTGGTAAGCCCGGAGGAGGGAAATAAGGAACAAGAATGGGGAACAGTGGGGGAAAGCTTAGCTCTCCCGAAGTAGGAACCCCGGCGGAATTCATGTTTAAGACATGTGGAGCGATGGCAACAAAGGATGTGGAATTATGGAATGCATGGACGAAAAAGGGTAAACAGAGCAAGTTAGTGTTCCCGGTGGAAGGAACATACAACATGTCATTGAAAACCTACGTATGGTATTGGTATGGGGGGAAAAATTGAAAGTCGACAAACTAAGTCCAAAGTGGACTGGCAAGCATTCGGCCTGTGGGATGAGGAATGCCTTCGCCGAGAGGAAACAGCTGTAATGGCCAGTCTGCAGGGAAGCCTGCGGACTGCAGCAGATACCATAGGGGAATATGAATCTAATGATTTATGTATATTGTATCTGTTTGTACTGACCAAAGAATGGATTTCATTTATGATGTTGAAGTCGGTTTAAGTATTTGTAAAATGTCCTTTTTGTTTAAATAATGTTCATGTTGGATATCTTGGTAAAGGTGTTGTAGAAATGTTTGTATATGAATTGTTATATACCTATTGCTGTTCATGTTTGGGAGATAAAGGTTGGTTTGATGTTGTCTGTTGATTGGAAATGTGACGTCTACTTTCGACCTGTGTCTGTGAATTGTGGAGCTTCGATGGTCAATTATTCTCTGTATGAGTGTTGGTTCTTGAATATTTGATGAGTTGTGGAAAGGTTGTGGTTGAGAAGCTGATGGGTGCTTCATGGGATAGTTGAAGAATGGCATTGTTGCAGGTTTCCTGTTTACGCCTTGCTGAACAAAGGATATATAGACTGGCAAGCTTGCTATGTTGATGGGGACAAATTCAAGGCTGACCATCTGGCTGGTGCATGCTACATATTATCTTTTTGGCTTTTTGCTTGCGTGCGCTGTTTGTAACCTTGAGAGGAAGTGGTGGCTGTGTGGGCAGAACCACAATCTTATCTTTGGAGTTAGCCTTGCTGCGATGTTCCTGCCAGCACATTTTGCTCTGTATAAACACACCTGCTGTAGAGCCATTTCTTTAGAGATCTGCAAGGGTGACGTGTATGTTATTTCTTACGTAGATGCTTATCTCTACATGTACACAAACTCTAATAAATTCCTCTGTAACAGTCTGAAGTTGTTGGTGGTCCATTCCAGTGTGAGTGGTCTCTTCATGGGTTCACCTAGGATGTCAACCTATGTCTGAACAAAAAAAAATCAAGTTTTTGTTTTTTCAAGCACAACATTAACTGCATTATACTTGCACATCATACTCCGTCATTTTGTGTGCTTATGTTCAGGACTGATGTCCAATGTCCCAAGCGTGATAGAAGGAACTAACTATGTTCCGGATTGCCGATAGTTCAACTGGAAGGTGCAGAGGTGCACAATTACCTTTGAGATGTCTGCTTTGATTTTGATTCCCGATCCGACTGTAAACTTTCATGTTGATGCTTCGTAGGCAGGATGTTGCATCACAAAGAGTAATCTTACTATAATTCACCAAATGTCCATCCGTCTGTCTGTCTGTCCATCTGTCTGTCTGTCCGTTCGAAGGTACCGTAAAAACTGCTGAACCGATCGCAATGATATTTTGGGTGGGTAATCCTGGGATCTCCAGGAATAAAATAGGCTATTTAGTTTTCCCAATTTCAGCTTTGGTCTCCAGCATTTTCAGGTTTGCACTCCCACATAACATTCGCGTTCACATAACGTTCATTGTGACGATGTTTTCATTGTGACGGTGTTGTTTTCCCAGGTGCCGCACAAACAGCTGCACCGATCGCCGCACCGATCGAACTCGGTGACCTCGGACAAAGACCTTTTCTAAGGACACGGGTTGAATGCCTGCTTGAGGGAATTCCAAACCCCTCCCTGCCATCACGGCCATCTCTCCAACTTACAATCCCATGAGATATGCGGAAAGGATGACCCAAAACCAATATAAACACCATTAAACATCATTCGTATATAAACATCATTAAAAGTAAATAATGACCTCGGCCAAAGTTCAAACGACATTTAATAATCTCTACATGAGAGAATTCCACATAGCTATTTGGGCGGTGAATACGCTAACAGATCGCTGTCTCCATCGATCTTGCCAAGGCCGTAACAGCTATCGGCACAAAAATCCTTTTAACTGTTGATTTGGTAGTTTTTACAATGAAGGAAACATTAACAATGTTGTTAAAAGTTTATTTTGTGATTAATTGGAGATATGTTGTTTGGAATTAAAAAAAAGAGATATCGAGTTCAAGTGAATGACGACATGCCGTGATGGTTTCTACTTTCTGAACGTGAACTTCGCGGATCGCCATATGCAGATTTGCCACGGACCCACAATCGATGTTTCTATGCGTGAACGTACCCGTTTGTTTGCGAACGGGTACGTTTTTCATAGAAGTCATTCACGAACTTGCTGTCCATGTCTGATGTGCGACTGAAGGTGCTACAGGAATGTGGAATTTTTTGCTTTCATGCTTTAGCATTTGCTGTATCTGCATTGCCTGTTTGCTTCTGGCCTCCCACCCATGTAACACCTGTAACACGTAGCACGGGTATCTCACTAGGAATCATTCCCTTGGATTCTAGCAGTCGCCAACCCTAACGATACATAGCAGGGTCTTACAGCCGCCATATTGGTGCTCACCGTCACTGCGATGCGAAGTTATGTTGTATCGCCATTATATATGACGGTACCCGCCCTAGGGGCGGGGCTTCAATTTGGAGGCGCGATTTATATAAACATCCGTTAAATATTACATGCAAATCATCAAGATCTAAACAGTATTTTTAGAAGTATATCTTACTAATATGAATATGAATATGAATCGTTTAAAATACAAAAGGCCTTCAATTTCTGATATTTTACCTTTTCATTTGGGCCTCCCAATTGAAGCCCCGCCCATAGGGCGGGTACCGTTGCTAGTGGACCTTAATCTTGGGTCCAGTCTTGGAGCATTGGTTTGTGGAGGTTAAAGATCCCTAGGTGTTCATTGTGACGAGTACGTGAGTCATCTCCAGAACCCTGAACAAAAAAATATATTCATGATACAACCAGCTCCAGTCGAGCATCAAGGTCTGGCCAGCCGGTTCTTGAAATAATTGTGCCAAAGTCGATACCCGGCCAACCCCACAAGAAGCTGGGAGTAATTGGGGTCAGTAACTTAAGAAGTAGTAGTTGGTCAGGATTGCCGATAACAAATATATGTGTTGGACTACAAAAGCTTTCACCTAACTGCTACACTTTCCATACCTGCCTTTACCCTTTCTGGTACCCCTCCTTCCAACTCTCCCATTGCTCACTGCAGATTTACAGTCCCTGATGTACTCCTCCCCATTTCCCCGATCCGCTCTCATACCCTTTCACACTCCTAGCCCTTCGTCTCCCTCCACCATCCGTTTTCTACACTCCAACCCTATGCCACCCTCCAATCCCCCAACCAGTCTCTAACAACTCCACCTTCCCCCTCTCAGTGGATTTCGAATATCTTAGAAATTCAAACTAACCTCAGATATTTCGATCAGGAAGCCTCAGCATCTCCTGACATGATTTGTCTTAAAGAAACCATTCTCACATTGGTTGTTCTCGATTCATCTGCCTTCCACCTTGGCTACTGCGATTTGAAAGACCAAACTATCGTCGTTGTGGTGTGGTTTTCTGTCTACGTTTGTTACACCTCTCCACACAGTCCCTGCCCTACCCCTGGTTCCTACCTCCCTGACCTCATGGACTACCTCTGGCTTTGTGTTTCCCTATGTACCAATCTCTAGTTTATGTGTGTAGTCTACCATACCACCAGCTGTGACTGCTCCATCTACGAAGCTCTTTCCTCAAACGCGGATCAAGGTGTCCAGTCCACTGTCCATGTAAATCTTTGGCTGCCTGTTCCCAATTTGACCCTCCGTCAGTTTGTTAACCTGCTGCCCTCTCCATCTTGCAGATTTCTCCCTGCTTAGCTCTCCCATGAGCCTTGACTACTGAGCAAAAAGTGAGTATTATGGTGATGATCGGTGTTAACTGTGACAGGGTAAACCAGAGCAAAATGGACAGGGATAAAAAAAGAAACATTTCTACTCTTGATTTTACAGCCCGATGTGATCCTAACATGTAATGCAATCTGGTGGACTGGCTTGTACAAAATGCTTGTCATCTAATGATGTCGAGTGGGAGGAAGACTGCTCCAATTTGGATTATATCTTATTAGAATGATGAAGCAGGGAGTTGGTGTCGGATCTCTCTTTTCTGTGGTGTCCTGATTTTCCATGGGGATCAAAACATAGAACCTCAATTCCCAGCGGATCACTACCTGGAAGAAGGTAGAACGCTGCTGGATACAAAGTTGCAGAATCTGTGTTACTTGCAGACGCTGCTTGTCCATTGAATAGTCTACCTAAGTGAGCTGAATTTTAATCTGCCACTGAGCCCGAGTTCTGACTTGTGATTTTTCTCTGGAATCCTTGTTGAGCCGATGTTCGAGTTTCTTCGCTGATAAATTCCAACCTTTTGTTAAATCAAGCGGATGTCCACGAGGTATACAATAATATATAATATACTTGTGGAAAAAACTTCTGCTTTTGAATAATGACTTTCTTCTATTGATGTCGGAGTCTGAAAAGCCACGATCAACTTCAGCGTGCAGGATATTTCCGTTACCTCGTTGTCAGCTGGCCAACCCCTACCTCGGATTCCTGCCCCATTTGAGGATAGCCCAGAGAAAATATACATTCCCAGTTTCAGCACCACGTTACTTGAGCCGGAGGTTGTCGACTGCTGATTTTGGTCCTTTACCACCATCTGCTGTCCATGGTGAGAATTTCACCACGAATCATAAATTCGCTTTCCAAGCTTTCCCAAACACAACTCCTTCCATTACTCACCTTCATCTGCAGGTATCTCTCACACATTCTTCTCAACTGCACTTTTTCATGCCATTTTCTCATTCTTCTATGGTTTTAACAGACGAGATTGCTGCTATGGCGGACATTTGGTGCTCCATATTAGCACATTCTGCTGGGATCCCAGATTCAAATCCATTATACAATGTGGATTTACCCACTGTCTACTAATATCCCATGCTTCATGTATAAATGTATCCATTCCTTTACTGTCTTTGTCCTGCACGTCATTTATGAGGAAAGCCATGAAATTCATCATCACAGCTGACATCAAGACTTTCCTCTTTTCAAACGGCCTGATCTCTGGCCATCACCTTGGATACCGTTCCAATCACTCAACTTTGGACATGCTGCTGCTTCTCTTTCAACAACAGGTGCAGGCTCTGAATATCAAAAGCAAGATGTCAGGACTGTGTCTCTGGACATATCTCAGGCATTCGACGCGGTTTGACGTCCAGTTGTGCTTGCCAAGCTTTTCTGCATGTGTAATACAAGGCCACCTCCTTTCCTGTCTTTCTGACTTTGTGCACTCACACAGTCAATGGGTATACCTCTCAATGGAATGCTCTCATACCTTCTCACAGTAGACAGAGTCGATGATGGATTCCATGACAAATATTATAAATAGAGCACACCAGGCAGCATATTAGTCCAATTCCTGGTCGCCATATAAAGTGCATGGCCAAAGGTATGCGGACACCCCTTCTAATTAGTGTATTCCACTGTTTCAGCTACACCCATTGCTGACAGGTATATATTGTTACGGTTTTCCGCCGCCCTTCTTACCCTTACCAAGGGGGGATTAAGCTCCTTGTCCTTTCTGGGCCTGGCGTAACCGAGAGACTTGAAACGCCTCTTCCGGGCAAACGCAAGGTAGGGTTTCGGGACCAAGTATCGCTCGTACCTAAATACCTGTGCCGCCACGTAAGCGGGGAACAAAGCCTCGCACGAGCCACATGTAATTTGAGTACACCGAGCGGATTGCATACCACGTGGTCCGTGCAGTCACCGTTAGTATTGGACCCCGATTAGAGCAGTTCTATTCGTACCACGCTTAGTCAATGAGGGAAATCACAAGAACAATCAAATGGAAGGAAGAACCAGGTTTACTTATTATTCCCAATATTATGGACAATGATCGGTGGAAGCAGAGACACAGAGCAGAACTTAAGCAGTCTTATTCTTAAAATCCCAGACTCGGGCCCGTTCACACTCACACAGGGAATTGGAGGCAGGATGATGTTCAGGCCAAACGCGCCGACTTGGTCGTCCAGGAACGGCAAAGTACGTGTCTCTCAGCGCAGCTGGCTGTTCCACAGCTCATTCAATAACCAGCGCGCTATCACTCGCGTAACCCAATGCACTATAGCAGCTCGGCTTCAAGCTCAACCGAGCGTCACTTTCATACGAGCGCGTATCTTGGTTCATGCGCGTCTTTGCCGATCTCGTATCTTTCAAGCTCTCCTGCTGACCACGCTCCTTCAACTCCGCACTCAATGCCAACTCACCGCCAACTGCTCGACTCGATGCTCAACTCCACTTACTCCTGCACTCTTCAATCCAACTGCGCGACGCTCTTACTCCTCTTACTGCTCGACGCTCGAACTCCACTTACTGCTCGACGCCAACTGCTCCTGGTGGCTTTGCACAACGGCTTATATCGACATGCCCTGAGCCTTCTCAAACCTTCCAACCACGCCCCGTGACGCAGTGCTGCAGCCACACCCTGCGAGCCCTGATCGGCGGCTCGCGCTTACCGTCAGCTTCCTCGCCGCCCTCATTCAGTCCCGACCCGACCCTCCAGGCTGGCCTCGTGTTAATTCACGCCAAAAGCCAAAGGCAGCATAAAGAGGCGGAAGAGGCATGAGGCAATGGAGGCGGGATAAGGCAATGGAAGTATGAGAAGGACCTATTCTCCTTACTCCACTCAACGCAAAACTAACACAGGAAAAGGACTATTCTCACACATACTAAGAGATAATTGCACTATCGCGAGGCTACATGTTGTTTGTGTGACTAACTATGAGGGGGGAATTTAACCTTTATTATACAAAACTCAAAACCGCAACAATATAATCAAGCACACAGCCAGGCAATCTCCATAGACAAAGATTGGCAGTAGAATGGGCTGTACTGAAGAGTTCAGTGACTTTCAACGTGGCACCGTCATAGGATGCCACCTTTCCAACAAGTCAGTTCGTCAAATTTCTGCCCTGCTAGCGCTGCCCCAGTCAACTGTAAGTGCTGTTTTTGTAAAGTGGAAACGTCGAGGAGCAACAACAGCTCAGCCGCGAAGTGGTAGGCCACACAATCTCACAGAATGGGACCGCTAAGTGCTGAAGCTCGTAGCGCATAAAGCTCATCTGTCCTCGGTTGCAACACTCACTACCGAGTTCCAAACTGCCTCTGGGAGCAACGTCAGCACAACAACTGTTCGTCGGGAGCTTCATGAAATGGGTTTCCATGGCCGAGCAGCCGCACACAAGCCTAAGATCACCTTGCGCAATGCCAAGTGTTGGCTGGAGTGGTGTAAAGCTCGCTGCCATTGGACTCTGGAGCAGTGGAAACGCATTTTCTGGAGTGATGAATTACGCTTCACCATCTGGCAGTCCGACGGACTAATCTGGGTTTGGCGGATGCCAGGAGAACGCTGCCTGCCCGAATGCATAGTGCCAACTGTAAAGTATGGTGGAGGAGGAATAATCGTCTGAGCTGTTTTTCATGCTTCAGGCTAGGCCCCTTGGTTCCAGTGAAGGGAAATCTTAACGCTGCAGCATACAATGACATTCTAAACGATTGTGTGCTTCCAACTTTGTGACAACAGTGTGGGGAAGGCCCTTTCCTGTTTCAGCATGACAATGCCCCCGTGCACAAAGCAAAATCCATACAGAAATGGTTTATCGAGATCGGTGTGGAAGAACTTGCCTGGCCTACACAACGCCCTGACCTCAACCCCATCGAACACCTTTGGGATGAATTGGAACACCAACTGGGAGCCAAGCAAAATCAGAAAACATCAGTGCCCGACCTCATGAATGCTCTTGTGGCTGAATGGAAGCAAATCCCCACAACAATGTTCCAACATCTATAGGAAAGCCTTCCCAGAAGAGTGGAGGCCGTTATAGCAGCAAAGGGGGGAGGGGGGGGGAATCAACTCCATTATTTATGCCCATGATTTTGGAATGAGATGTTCGACGAGCACATATGGGTGTGATGTTTGGGTGTCCACATACTTTTGGCCACTTCGTGGATGTAATGACCTCTATGTTGCTATGGAAACCCTATTTTACCCTTTTTTGATGATTCCACGTAATGCCAAAAATGTGTGAAGCTATATATTTTGATAAATTATATATACTTATCTATTGAAAAATACACATTGTCTCATTCTCATTCAAAAAGTTCCATGAATGTGACACTGCAATTGTCTCATTCACGGAACATTTTGATTGCCTCTCTCAGATGGAAAATGGAAATAAGAAAGTGGATGTGAGTGGTGAGCCTGTCTTCGGGTTAACAAGAAATGAGTTATTTGATTAATGCATGTGAACCGGTGAGGCTGACGACAGATGAAAACCAAGCCGACAGGAAGAGGAAACCCAGACGAGATTCCGTAGATTACTGAGAAACCCCGAACAGCTCGAGTAGGACCAATACCTTGATTCCGTGCATCACTCAAACCAGGTTGCAAACAGTGTTGCCCCTGACACTGCCTTTCCACAACATATAGCTATTCCAGTTTGGACTGTCAAAATAAGGTTGCCCCTATTTTATCCCAACCCTTTGTCAAACTGAGCAGACATATGATGAGGAGGTGAGGGCCAGCCACTCAGGAGTGGGTGTATACATTCTGAGTCAAACCGAAAGGAAAGATGCCATTGTTTGCCTCACGATGTTTGACCCTCAAATATTTATTTGGTGCCATTCAAAAGCACCAAGCGTATTGAAGATGCAAGAGATTAGCCAGATGAGATGTTCACTTTATCGCTAGGTGATGCTACACAATCAACCTATGAAATCGCTCATAGACCTAGCATTTCTTTCGGGCCTAGAAGCCTACGTCAGACCACAGACTCAACTAGCGACCCCGGGTAAACGAGTCGTGCCCTAGCGGCTTGCCGAGAAAGAACTGCCCGCATCCATCAAAAATGAAACACAAGCTCAGCTCAGATAGACAATCGATTGCAGGCCATGGGAGAACCTGGGTCAGGGGCAGCACAGTTTTCAACATGGTTTGAGTGGTGCATGGAAAAAAGGTAAAATACAATTTTCTTGGAGGTGATTATTTACCATTTGCTCCCACCTACTTTGTATTAAATCCCAATGAAGAGCACCTTTGCCAAGGACGAGAGGCTCTTATGTCTCAAAGAAGGTAATACCTATTTCAATTCCAACCTTGACAAAACACAATGAACCATGTCTATGGGAGAAGGGAAGGGGTTGGGTGGGATGACCATAAGTCAGTCTAAACCAAAGGGTATATATGTTGACCTAAACTAAGGGTACTTTATCATTCATACATAAAAGGGATTTCTGAAGGACATATTAATACAATGGTGAGCATTAATAGGAGAAACATGACATCACTAATCCTTGGCAGTGCTGGAGCCATCAAATATAATTCATTCAATCATTCAACCCTTTACTGAACACACGTGCGCAGGCTCCAAACACCTCATATCAGCAGGTTGGCTTTGGTGGAGCTACAATTCCGACCAAAGACAATGACCAGGCACGTGATTTTGAATGGGAACAATCGCTCCCTAAGGAAGCTGGTGTTTCTAAAGCTTATGGTGGTATGATTCGAGAAGTGCTTGTGGATTTTAGTCGTTTACGGAAAGTGTACAGTAGTAAGTTGTAAAAAAAATATTTTACAGACGGTGTTATGTGGCGAGTGTTACTGTTCATATTTTATGTATTACACATTTACATATACAGTTGGACCTCTGTATAAGGCACCTTTGATACAACAAATATTCAGTACATGTTTTCATCAATGCATATATTCTCCCTGTATTCACAATCCCCATTGCTGGAAAACCTATATATAAAGATCATGTTGTCCTACCAAGTCGAATGCAGACAGAAGTCCCTACATTAGAATATTCTCGAAATACAGATGAGATTGCCAAAATAAATTATCCAACATATCAAAAGAAAGTCATTTTAAGCATTGACGAGCAACCACTTAGAGTGTGTATACCCCATCTTGCAGACAAAACTTATATTTATTATGTCTGCGTGTGGGATGTACATACCCCAGTATATGCTGGGAGTCTTCAAGCATGTCCCACTATCCTTTCTCCAGGCTCCATCCCTTTTAAAATGCTGAGCGGCAAACAACAAAGTTGCACGTATTATTTTTATAGTCTTTGGTACGACTCAGCCGAGGTTTGGACCACCGACCTCCCAGACCCTGAGTGGGTGCTCCAACCATTACACCACCGAGTTGCAATGAAAATAAACCATTCTGTCAACCCGGAGTACACAGAGCTGCAGTGTTTCTAGGTTTTATGGCGGAATGATTTGAACGGTGTCTGGGAATTTTTGTTGTTTATGGACTATTTATTTTTCTTTATCACTTACGGAAGATGCGCGGTGATGGGAAGTCGTAAACATTTAACGTTTACATATTCTGAGTGGTACATGTATCAGTTTAAAAATTGGGATGTCACCGAGGTAGAGGGGTAGTGACTTCTAGCTGGGCAAGACATGCTTGGACTCACCCCTTGGAACAGTCAGGTTATGTGAGTTAATCAGATTACCTGTGGAACCTTGCAGTATACAAGGACTCCCCAGTTTACGAACACCATATGTTCCTGAAAATGTATTCTTAAGCTGGATGTTCGTAAAACGGATCAGTAAATGTGGCATTGCCGGGCAGGGGGGGGGGGAAGGGGGAAGGGGACGAGGTGGGGGAAGGGAGGGGGGAAGGGGAGGGGAGAGGAGGAAAGGGTGGGGAAGGAGGGAGGAGAGGGGAGGAGGGAGGCAGGAGAGGAAGGGGGTTCATATACAGTGCATTCAGAAAGTATTCAGACCCCTTCACTTTTTTCACATTTTGTGATGTTGCAGCCTTATGCTGAAATCGTTTAAATTCATTTTTTCCCTCATCAAACTTCACTCAACACCCCATAATGACAAAGAGAAAACAGGACTTTAGAAAGTTTTGCAAATTTATTAAAAAGAAAAAACTGAAATATCACATTTACATAAGTATTCATACCCTTTGCTATGACACTTGAAATTTAGCTCAGGTGCCTCCCATTTCTCTTGATCATCTGTGAGATGTTTCTACACCTTGATTGGAGTCCACCTGTGGTAAATTCAATTGATTGGGCATGATTTGGAAAGGCACACACCTGTCTATATAAGGTATCACAGCTGACAATGCATATCAGAGCAAAAACCAAGCCATGAGGTCGAAGGAACTGCCTGCAGAGCTCAGTGACAGGATTATGTCGAGGCACAGATCTGGGGAAGCCTGCAATAAAATCTCTGCTGCATTGAAGGTTCCCAAGAGCACAGTGGCCTCCATAATTCTTAAATGGAAGAAGTTTGGAACAACCAAGACTCTTCCTAGAGCTGGCCGCCCGGCCAAACTGAGCAATCGCAGGAGAAGGGCCTTGGTAAGAGAGGTGACCAAGAACCCGATGGTGTCTCTAGCTGAGCTCCAGAGATCCTGTGTGGAGATGGGAGAAACTTCCAGAAGGACAACCATCACTGCAACACTCCACCGATCTGGGCTTTATGGCAGAGTGGCCAGACGGAAGCCTTTCCTCAGTGAAAGACACATGAAAGCCCGCTTGGAGTTTGCAAAAAAGCACCTAAAGGACTCTCAGACTGTGAGAAACAAGATTCTGTGAGCTGTGAGACCTTATATAGACAGGTTTGTGGCTTTCCAAATCATGCCCAATCAATTGAATTTACCACAGGTGGACTCCAATCAAGGTGTAGAAACATCTCACAGATGATCAAGAGAAATGGGAGGCACCTGAGCTAAATTTCAAGTGTCATAGCAAAGGGTATGAATACTTATGTAAATGTGATATTTCATTTTTTTCTTTTTAATAAATTTGCAAAACTTTCTAAAGTCCTGTTTTCTCTTTGTCATTATGGGGTATTGAGTGTAGATTGATGAGGGAAAAAATGAATTTAAACGATTTCAGCATAAGGCTGCAACATCACAAAATGTGAAAAAAGTGAAGGGGTCTGAATACTTTCTGAATGCACTGTATATGCTGGTGGGTGAATGTGGCTCACGTTTCTGAGTTAAGTGGGGGAGGCGAGGAGGGGATAGGGGGGGGTAAGGTAGGGAAGGGGGGAGGGGGGAATGAGAGGGGGGAAGGGGGAGGGGAAGGGGCAGGGAGGGGGGAAGGGGAGGGGGGAGGGGGGAAGGGGAGGGGGGAGGGGGAGGGGGGAATGGGGGAGGAGGGAGGGGGAGGGTGGGGGGAGGGGAGGAAGGGGGGGAGGGGAGGAAGGGGAGGAAGGGGAGGAAGGGGATTCATCACTTTTCATTAAATATGATTGTGCTGGTGAATGTTTCTGCGTTCAGTGTGATGCCGAACAGGAAGAAGAAGAAGCCGTACTACCAACTTTGTACACTCTCAATCAATTGAATTGTGTTCAAATGTGTTTCTATTTCTATTTTCTATAAAAATTTCTATTTATTTGTGTTCAAATGTCTGGTGATTTTTTTGTATTTATTTATGCGAATGTGTACTTGTATATAACTGTCATTCATTTAAAAAGGTTTAGGCACTATCGAGCGAATATATTTTTTAAACTCCAAAAAGCGATTTTTTTTTTCCATTTTTTTTTTTTTTTGTTTGCCTAAAACACTCCCAGACACTCACTGACGAACCTCTGAAAGTTTGACGAAGATCTGTTCAGCCATCTCTGAGAAAAATGGTGACACAGACAGACAGACGGACAGACAGACATCTCTCTTATATAGTAGACAAACCAGCATTGTCTGTCTGTCTGTCTGTCTGTCCCCAAACTACTCCCTCAGTTTTGGGGCTAGCCGGGCTAAACCTCCTGTGGAACGTTTTGGGGTCCCAGCGGATGTTCTAAGGTAAGTAGGAGGTTTCAAAAATTCTTCAATAAAATTATGATTTTGAAATTAACTCGATACAAACCTGCCCTGAATCCGGAAGCGTACAGATGATGGCAATGAGCTGGTTTGATAAAATATCCCAATATAACCGTCATTTAAAACAGTATTTTGCTGAAGTATCAATTTATGATTGGAATGACGTTTGAAATTGAGTGAATACAATTACGATTTTGAATTCGTAATTGTATTCACCCAACCATACGGAACTGCTCCACATCCGGATTTAAATATTTGTTTATGTCACGGATGTTGGTAAAAGTTAATTTTTTTATATGAAATCTATTTCATTTGTGATTGGAGTTATGCTGTTTGGAATGAAAAGAGAGATATTGAGTTCAAGTTAATGACGAAATGCCGTGACGGTTTCTACTTTCTAAGCATGACATTCGCGGATCACCAAATGCAGATCCGCTATTGACTGGGTATGGAACCATTCAAACAGGTACGTTTTCGTGGAAGTCCTTCATTCTTGTTCTGAAGAAGCCATTCCTGTGTTACTTTGGCTGTGTGTGTGTGGTCATTGTCCTGTTGGAATGTAAATCTTTGACACAGTCTAAGGTCTTTTGCACTCTGAAGCAGGTTCTCCTCAAGGATTTGCCTATATTTGGCTCCATTCATTATTCCCTGTATTCTTACAAGTCTACCAGTCCCTGCTGCTGAAAAGCATCCACATAGCATGATGCTGCCCCCACCATGCTTCACACATTCAGGCCAAAGAGTTGAATTTTTGTCTCATCAGACCACAGAATATTTTTCCTCATGCTCTCAGAGTCTTTCAGTTGCCTTTTTGCAAACTTCAGGTGTACTGTCATGTGCCCTTTTCTCAGGAGTGGCTACCTTCTGGCCACTCTCCCATAAAGCCTAGATTTGTGAAGTGCTGCAGAGACTGTTGTCCTTTCGGCAGGTTCTCCCATCTCAATCAAGGAACTCTGTAGTTCTATCAGAGTAGTCATTGGGTTCTGCTTCACCTCCCTGACCAAGGTCATTCTTGCCCGGTTGCTCAGTTTGGTCAGACGGCCAGCTCTAGGAAGAGTCTGGGTAGTTCCATATTCTTTCCATTTCCTAATTATGGTGCTCACTTTGCTCTTGGGAACTTTCAACATGAGAAACTGTTTCATACACTTCCCCAGATCTATGCCTACTCACAATTCCATGTCGGAGTTCTACAGACAGTTCCTTGGACTTCATGGTAGATTTTCTGCTCTGACATGCACTGTCATCTGTGGGACCTTCTATAGAAAGGTGTGTTTTTTTTCTAAATCATGTCAAATCAATTGAATTGGCCACAGATGGACTCCAATCAAGTTGTAGAGACATCTCAAGGATGATCAAAGGAAATTGAATGCACCCGATCTCAATTTGGAGTGTGTCTCAGAAATGTTGAATACGTATTGACAAAACATTTCAGTTTTTTTATTATTTAATTAATTTGCAAAAAAAATCTAAATAACATATTCCACTTTGACATTATGGGGTATTGTGTGTAGATCAGTGACAAAAAGTCTCAATTTAATCCATTTTAATTTCAGGCTGTAACAACAAAATGTGAAAAAAGTCAAGGGGTGTGAATACTTTCTGAAGGCACTATATATATCCATACACACTTGCACATGTTAGTTGGCAAATATTAACCAAAGGTCAAGTTTCAATATAATTAATTGCAGTATTACAGATTATTTGTGATTTTATTTGTATTTATAAGATATTCCTTTCACTGAAGTGCATGCTTGACATTGACACTGGTGGGAAGTTAAACGGCCGATGTCACATATGCCACAAAAGAAGCAGGGGTCACCATGAAGGCTCAACATCGTGTGTGACCGCCTAGAGCTCCGATGCTTGCCTGTTGTTGTCAAGGCATTTACAGACACACAGATGTCTCACCGGGGTTGTGGGAGCAACTCGGCAACGTTCTGGCAACTTTGGCAACATGTTGTCAATGTGGTTTCTGCCTGGCGATCTGGCAGGGCCAGTCTTACGTGGCTAGCACGAAGGAGTTGTTGCATTTTCGAGCATTTTCTTGGATTTTTCTTGGAAGGAGCCGAGTATTTTCTTTTTGGAACACAAGTTGTCTTGCACCGTGAGATCACAAATCTTCGGATAGTTCTGGAGCCAATGGTTCGTTGCCATGTCCCGGTGGCGGTATTGGCAGCGCGGGTGCTGGAGACGGATGTTACAGTCTTGCTTTGCTGTCACCACACGAGGCGCAATTGATTATAAATACAATTGACTCGCCCTGTCGTGTTATCGGTCATCCCGGTAAACGAATGCTTCCTGGGTGGACATTTGACTGATGCGCAACACGTATATTTTAATTCCAGCATTCACTACTCGGAGCTTAGGTTAGGCCCGTTAGAGAAATCACCTGTGGACTGGATCCCCATGAACTTCGCTGTGCTATGCCTTACTTTGTGGTGCAGTGCGGCAGGTAGACGAGCACCATGATGAAATGGTCCAGCAGACACGTGACAATATCGGGGATAGTCTGGTGTTTTTACATATTTTTTCTTTCAATCATGCCTGTGGTGCAATTCAATCAAAATTGTCTTTTTCGTACAATGGGCGTTGTACATCGCATGGACGGGTGTGGTGAAATCACGGTTGTGGTCCATAGGATAAAATGGGTGTGTTCAAATAAAATGGGTGTGGTCAAATAAAATGCGTGGTCAAATAAAATGGGTGTGGTCAAATAAAATGGGTGTGGTCAAATAAAATGGGTGTGGTCCATCGGATGGATGGGTGTGATGAAATCACGGTTGTGGTCCATAGGATAAAATGGGTGTGTTCAAATAAAATGGGTGTGGTCAAATAAAATATGTGTGGTCAAATAAAATGGGTGTGGTCAAATAAAATGGGTGTGGTAAAATAAAATGGGTGTGGTCCATCGGATGGATGGGTGTGGTGAAATCACGGTTGTGTTCCATTGGATAGGTGTGGCGAAATCATGGGTGTGGTCCATAGGATAAAATGAGTGTGGTGTAAAAAAGAGGTGTGGTGGAATAAAATGTGTGTTCAAATAAAATGTGTGTGGTCCATCGGATGGGGGGTGTGGTGAAATCACGGGGGTGGTCCATAGGATAAAATGGGTGTGGTGAAAAAAGAGGTGGGGTGGAATAAAATGGGTGTGGTCAAATGAAATGGGTGTGGTCAAATAAAATGGGTGTGGTCCATTGGATGGATGGTTGTGGTGAAATCACGGTTATGGTCCATTGGATAGGTGCGGCGAAATCATGGGTGTGGTCCATTGGATAGGTGTGGCGAAATCATGGGTGTGGTCCATTGGATAGGTGTGGCGAAATCATGGGCGTGGTCCATTGGATAGGTGTGGCGAAATCATGGGTGTGATCGATCGGATGGATGGGTGTGGTGAAATCATGGGTGTGGTCCATCGGATGGGTGTGGCGAAATCATGGGTGTGGTGCAGATGGTCACCGACGGTAAGGTTCGGGGACAAACGGGGGATTGAGGGGACAAATTCACCAAAACCCGCACCGACGGTGCTCGTCTGCACCGAGCGGGTGTGTGGGATGCAGGACACAAGGGGTGCGCCGGGTGTAAGTGCGTGTTCCGGTGCGTGGTCCGGTGCATGGTATGGTGCATGGTACGGTGCATGGTACGGTGCATGGTGCGGAGCGTGGTGCGGTGCGTAGTCGCCGGCCCTTTGGATTCCCGTTAACGGTTACACCGTCAGTACCATGTGTGACGTTGCTCTAGTCTGGCATTGTCCACTCCACGCGTAATGAAATAGAGGTTCGGCCTATCCCTATATGCAGAGGCTGGGGGCAGAAGTGGCACAATATGGCGGACCACCAACATGACATTATATAGTATGACAGACCTCAACTCAACCTTAACCAAACTCTGTGGCATCATGATTACAGACTTGCTTGAAGCTCAGTATTTAAAGATGACAGAACAGGCAAACAACCATATGTTGGCAAGCATTACCAGGCTTTGATGGGACTAATTGCCTCCTCTTTCATTGAAGTTCCTTTATTTGACTAAGATATCCACAATGAACGTTCAAAATGAAATCTTTGCCACGTGGTGACATGAAAGTGAATCAGTGCTGCGTTTTAGGCCATGAGTTCCTCAATTTGGAAACAAACTAGAATCTAACCTCCATCCTGTGAGGGATGCTGTCTTTACCTCTGTATACTATTGATACAAATTAATACCAACCAGAGCAAACTCGATGACACGCCATCGCAAATCCACACTATTCCCACCTAAAGTAAAGCTGAAAGATGACAAAACGTTCCATCAGGAATGACCCAATATCAAATTATGATATTTTAAAATCTTCTGTTTTGACCCCTGTGACCCGAAGGATTTCCGATGGGGGCATGAACCAGGGGTCAACTCCCAAAAATGGTTTCATATTTCCAGGTTATTGCATATCAATCCTGACAAATCTCACACTCTTACTATATCTCTCCGCAAAGACCGACTGGACAACCCTCCCATCTACTTTCTGAATAATCCTCTCCAAGAAGTTCTGTCACTCAAGCTTTTGGGTCTCACTATCTGCCATGATCTTTCCTGGGAAAACCACATTTCAAATCTGGCCTCCAAAGCCAGTCGCCGACTGGGCATCCTCCGTCGTGTGAAGTCCTTCCTTGGCACACCTGAGCTCCTCACCACATACAAGGCTTTCATCCGCAGCTCAATGGAATACTGCTCTCCCCTCTGGGCTGGTGCTCCTGCCTCACACCTAAGCTCGTCTTCACGCTGTTGAAACCAAAGCGTTCAGAATCATTGGAATCTCCCACGATGAAGCTAACTCCGAGGGCCTTTCACTCACTCACCGCAGGCAGGTTAGGTTGGTGGTCTTTCTGTCTTCTACCGACTCCTCTCCGGCCTTGCTCCCCCAGCTCTCTCTGTGCTCTGTCCCCCAAATATTCCTACAGGTCGCACAATATCTGCCAGCAACCCTCTTCTGGTGAAACTGCCAACATCAAGACTCTCTGCTCACCTTCACTCCTTCATTCCTCTTTTCTCCACCTCTGGAACAAACTCCCTCACTCTCTTCAATCCCACTCCTCCCTCCAGGTCTTTAAAACAGCTGTTCACCACCATCTCTTATCTTCCTCCATCCAAAACCTTGATCTTTTCTACCCCCGCTAATTTCACCCCAGATCCACTTTTTTGAAATACCAACTTCTATTCTGGAAGTCCTTGCAGTGTCCTTGTGTTTTATACTCCTCACACCCCCCCCCCCCCCTTCCCACGCCTCCTCCCACCTAGAGTCCCTTTATAGAGAGAGTAGCGACAACTAACGATTTGACGCCATTTTGAGTCCATTCAGTGCGGAGCCGCCGTATGGCGCTAGTGCATTGAACCGTGTATTCCATTATGTTCTCTATGTATGAGAGATGGGAATGGTCTTTTCCATGTTGATAATGAACAAATTATGTGAAGATGACAAAATAGAAGATTTATGACAACTAAGAGCCATATGATAAAGAAGAAAATCACAGAGCTGGTTGTGATTTAACAGTCACAGACATTTAGAACCATGACAAAGAAGGAATGAACTAGACAGGTACACGTGCTGCTTATTTCAGCCTCATTTTAATTTCAGGGAGGCGAGAGCGAGACTCGAACTCTCACCTCCCTGCTTATACATGTACATGTACAATACAATGTTAAGAGTTATCTTTGTATTTCCGCAGTTGTTTGACCTTGTTTATCGTGTGTGGGTATATATTTGTAAAAAGGTAAAAGCCAGTCCCGACCATTCTACGCTCAGAAGTTAGATGGGCTCCCTTCTATGCTTCTATGGGGTGTCGACCTGTTTAGTATCCCGAGATCTGGCAGTCTACACCCACACCAATACATTTTAAATCTTTGGTATAACCTACTCTTAAAAGCTAGGGTTTATTTATTTATTTATTTATTGCATTTCTTTACCCAGGGTATGCCCAAACAGTTAAAAACTGGTTTCCATTGGGGCCCTGCATTCATTTAAATACTACATACGTACTGTACTACATGCAATTAAAAATAAAAACCAAATTGAAATTTCAATTTAACAAACACTCAAGCCATCAAGGCATTACAAATATGTCCATAATTTTCTTAATTACGCATGGAAAGGTAGAGGGTGTTTTCTCTTGTCTTAAACCATACTCCATAATAATGACATCACAAAAGTACAAATATGTGCAAGTTAATTCAATAGAGAATGCTCACAAATTTTTAACCAGGGAAAGGCGAAAAACAGATCAAAAACCTTTAGCAGGAAAAAGGATACTGAAAATTCCTTTCCGACCCTCTGACTTTGATAAGAGCGATCAAGCATTTGCTCCAGGTTTAAACCCTTAGGGTTTAGTGTTAGGGTTAGATTTAGGTTTAGGGTTAGGGTCAGAATTAGGGTTAGTGTTGACCCTAACCCTGCCTTTAAAGAGTGGGCCGAGTTAGCCCGGATCCGTTCTCCGTTCATTCGTCTTTGTTTTGACTTTAGTTTGACCGGAGTTTGCCTTTTAGTCTGAGTCTGACTTTGGAGACATGATCTAGACCCTATATTAATTGATCTAGCTCAAAGACTCTAACTCAAACTTAATTTTAAATAAAGATGCCTTCCCCTTCAAGTGCTAATTAATCCACGAGCAATGGATAACAAGCCTGTAAAGCCAAAGCAAAGGCCAGTCTCACTCGCAGCACACAAATATACGCATATGGGACCATTACCACCATCACATTGACCTGGCAGAGAACTGACGAAGAAGTTACTTTCCATCCAACATGACTGACTCTGTTCTCCCAGATTTTCTGTATTTTAGCATCTGATGGAAATCTATACATCTTGAATCCCTTCTCCGTTGTATTTGTGCACCCACAGGCGCTACAACCTGTCATTTTGTCGTAAAATCGATGTAAAACACGAATGAGAACGCTGCGTACAGCGGGAACGTTAAAACGCTGACCGATATGCGTCCGATCCTGATCCTGTCCGGGATGGACTCAAAATGGCTCCACGCAATCACGTGACTAGATTTTTCCGGACCCTCTATGTCGCAACTCTGTATATAAAGGGACTCTACTCCCACCCTCCCCCACCCCCTTCCAACGCCTCCTCCCACCCCCCCCCCCTTCCAACGCCTCCTCCCACCCCCCCCCCTTCCAAACGCCTCCTCCCATCCCCCCCCTTCCAAACGCCTCCTCCCACTCCCCCCCCCCCCCCTCCTTCCCACGCCTCCTCCCCCCCAAGCCCTCTCCCTCCCACAGATCTCCGGATGTCCCTGCTCTCAAATGTTGTGTTTATGCTTCCCCTTCTCTCCCCATCTTGTCTACGGCTACTCTTATTATATGTTTTGTGTGTCTGTTTGATTTTTTGTGTGATAAATGTTAGCTCTTTCACGAGCCTCGATCCTGTATAAAATAAAATAAAAAAGGTCTTGTGGAATTGTGGGTGCGCTTGTGGATTGGAGGTGAGCAAAGAGAATATGTTGAAAATACGAGTCGTCATAGTATGTATTGCCACCCCTTAAGTGTGGAGATAGCAAATACAGTGCGGAGGAGAATTCTGCCATTTTTGCTGACGTAATAAATAGATGTTATAGTGTTTTGATCAACAGGTTTTCAGAGAAAATAAAAAAAAATTAACTTTCACCTTTTAAAACCTTGCGAATTAATTATTGAAATATCAGCTGCTTTTTTGTTCATATCCTTATCTCACCTGTGTTGTAAGTAGAGTTACTTGCTTTGTGATGCTTTAAAAGGCGGTGTATAAAAATCACAACTACTCTTTGATAGGGTGATATATTACTGTTATATGAATAAAATGGAAATGTTGGAAAAAAAAGTATTGAATATAGCAAGCGTTTTCTGAATCTAATCAATATGAGAAACGGGATTGAATGCGACTCACCATTCTTATAAATGAAGAAGAAGATGAAGGAGGAAGAGTTTTTGTTTAAATGTAAATTGAACCAGCCCATCTATCCTCACCTTACGTAACTGTATCATACTGTTTGCAACATCTGATTGATAACAAAGATGGCGATCATAATTGGCTTACAAATACCCTGTAGGACAATATGACAATTGGTGATGGCAGACACACGGACAGATGCATGCACGCACACCAAGACCGAGCTGCTTTCATGCTATAGAGTATCGATGTACATGAAGAATGCACTTTATAATGAGTAATATGGATCACGTGATGTGGATGGACTTAAGCCATAGAGGGGTGCAAACCCACCTCTAAGCTGTCTAAACTAAGGTTTGAATCCCGACCCAGCTATAAACTGCCAATCCGGCGTTTCCCAGGCATGGTGATTCATCAGTGAGTGCACCATCCCTCGGATAGACGTTAAACGAGCTTCACAAAGAGTGGGTGAGCTATCGCTACCCTAACCAGCAGAGGGCACTGCATCAGCAGCACAGACGCGCCCTCAAACAATAATACTACAGTGCAGACATGTGCTGTGTAGGAGCAAAGAACTTGAACACACGATCGTGGCTTCACGGGGTGTACTGGGAAAGGCTGGGGGGGAGGGGGAGAGGAGTTTCACCTGGCTTGCAGAGCTGGTCATTAGCATATTAGTTCAGATTAAACGAACAACACAAAGACAGTCTGCTTGTTTACCTGTGTAATTTCATGAATACCATAGTTATTTCATTCATTTTTGCCGCCCCTAAATTTTGCCGCCTGAGACGATCGCCAAGTTTGCCTAATGGTTGCACCGACACTGCATATTTCATGTGTTCCCAAATGGTGATTGCATATTATATATTAACTAGTGGGGTCACCCGTGGGAATCCCACGGGCATGGACGTGTGTGACATTTCGACATATTGAGTTAGATGCTGCACATTCATTTTTACAAAATGGTTACTGGCAATTCATCAGATCCAGAAATGGTGGAATGAACACAATTTATTTATTTCACATAATATGTGACCCCTCACTCCTCTCCACCTGACACTCTCCTCTCTCCACCCTCACGCATCTCCAATCCCACTCCTCCTCACACTCCTCCCCAATCCCACTCCTCCTCACACTCCTCTCCAATACCTCCTCACACTCCTCTCCAATACCTCCTCACACTCCTCTCCAATACCTCCTCACACTCCTCTCCAATACCTCCTCACACTCCTCTCCAATACCTCCTCACACTCTCCAATCCCTCACACTCCTCTGCAACTCCTCACACTCCTCTGCAACTCCTCACACTCCTCTCAAATCCCTCACACTCCTCTCCAATCCCTCACACTCCTCTCCAATCCCTCACACTCCTCTCAAATCCCTCACACTCATCTTCAATTCCTCATACTCCCCTCCAATCGCGCCTCACTCGCCTCTCCAATCGCGCCTCACTCTCCACTCCAATCGCTCCTCACTCTCCTCTCCAATCACTCCTCACTCTCCAACCCCTCGCTCCTCTCCAACACCTCCTCACACTCCTCTCCAATACCTCCTCACACTCCTCTCCAATACCTCCTGTTACGAATTCCGGGTTTATGGGGGTTACAATTCAGGTCATTTCTTATTAATGTATATTCTATTAAAGGTTGTTGTGATTAAAGGGTCAGGAGCCCTTCTGGGAAAAACAAGACCGGAAAGGAGAGCGTGAAGAGGAGGAGGAGAAGGAAGGGCGGCCATCTTAAGCTTCGAGAGCTCCGACGCGAGCGGAGGCGACCGTTACCTACTTTGGAACGGAGTTGGAAAAGCCCGTCTGGCGAGAGGAGTTACCTGCGCGGGGTGATTGATTGCCGGTTACGTGTCAAGGTGCCGTGTGGTCCTGGAAGGAACCAAGCGCCCGGCGCTGTTCGCCTCGACGCCTACGAGGGCGTGTACGGGTCGCACCTTGGGCCTGGCGCGCGAAAGAGATTGGAAGGAGACGGTTGAGAGTTGAGACTGCAGCTCGAGACCGAGCCGCCGAACGTGAAGGACAAGGGAACCGTGCCTCTGTGAACCGAAGTCCGCGCGTCAGGAGAGCGCCGGATTACTGCGGAACCTGCGAAGTCGGGTAGCCTCGCTGAGGTTGTCGAGTATCCTCACTCCCAGCCCCGGATTGGAATCGGACCTAGATTCCCCGATCGCTGGATCGACTTGACGTCACCTGGGAGGCGTGCAGGAATCAGACATTGCTTCCCCGATCGCTGGATCGACTCGACGTCACCTGGGAGGCGTGCAGAGACATTGGGGGCAAGGGCCGTGAGTGTTGCCAACACTGTTGTGGGTTAAGGTGGCGCCACCTATACTATAGATAAGGATTGTATGGAAGTGCTGTAAACGCATTGTGATTCCTGTGTGGGATTTGGGAATATATTGGGGTTTGTTCGTAACCCTTGGTGTGGACTCGTTATTGATTGACTTCTTTTCACCCAAGGACCATACATCTTTCTGCCGGGGATCCCCTCGAGGTTGACCCCGTAACACTCCTCACACTCCTCTCCAATACCTCCTCACACTCCTCTCCAATACCTCCTCGCACTCCTCTCCAATACCTCCTCACACTCCTCTCCAATACCTCCTCGCACTCCTATCCAATACCTCCTCGCACTCCTATCCAATACCTCCTCGCACTCCTATCCAATACCTCCCCGCACTCCTCTCCAATACCTCCTCGCACTCCTCTCCAATACCTCCTCGCACTCCTCTCCAATACCTCCTCGCACTCCTCTCCAATACCTCCTCGCACTCCTCTCCAATACCTCCTCGCACTCCTCTCCAATACCTCCTCGCACTCCTCTCCAATACATCCTCGCACTCCTCTCCAATACATCCTCGCACTCCTCTCCAATACATCCTCGCACTCCTCTCCAATACATCCTCGCACTCCTCTCCAATACATCCTCGCACTCCTCTCCAATACATCCTCGCACTCCTCTCCAATACATCCTCGCACTCCTCTCCAATACATCCTCGCACTCCTCTCCAATACATCCTCGCACTCCTCTCCAATACATCCTCGCACTCCTCTCCAATACATCCTCGCACTCCTCTCCAATACATCCTCGCACTCCTCTCCAATACATCCTCGCACTCCTCTCCAATACATCCTCGCACTCCTCTCCAATACCTCCTCGCACTCCTCTCCAATACCTCCTCGCACTCCTCTCCAAAACCTCCTCGCACTCCTCTCCAATACCTCCTCGCACTCCTCTACAACCCCTCACACTCCTCTACAACCCCTCACACTCCTCTACAACCCCTCACACTCCTCTACAACCCCTCACACTCCTCTACAACCCCTCACACTCCTCGCCAACCCCTCACACTCCTCTCCAACCCCTCACACTCCTCTCCAAGCCCTCACACTCCTCTCCAAGCCCTCACACTCCTCTCCAAGCCCTCACACTCCTCTCCAAGCCCTCACACTCCTCTCCAAGCCCTCACACTCCTCTCCAAGCCCTCACACTCCTCTCCAAGCCCTCACACTCCTCTCCAAGCCCTCACACTCCTCTCCAAGCCCTCACACCCCTCTCCAAGCCCTCACACTCCTCTCCAATACCTCCTCACACTCCTCTCCAATACCTCCTCACACTCCTCTCCAATACCTCCTCACACTCCTCTCCAATACCTCCTCACACTCCTCTCCAATACCTCCTCACACCCCTCTCCAATACCTCCTCACACTCCTCTCCGCTCCAATCGGCCCTCACTCTCCGCTCCAATCGTCCCTCACTCTCCGCTCCAATCGGCCCTCACTCTCCGCTCCAATCGGCCCTGGGGTCACCCTTGGGAATCCCACGGGCATGGCCGTGTGAGACATTTCGACATATTGAGTTAGATGCTGCACCTGCACATTCAGTTTCACAAAATTGTTACTGGCAATTTATCAGATGCACAAATGATGTAATCTACACAATGTATTTACTTCTGATAACATGTGAATGCATGTGCGTGCACACCCACACACACATACACACATATACACACACAAGCACACGTACAACCATACACATATATACACACACACATACATACACACACGTACACCCAAACACATATATACACAAACATACACACAAACACATATACACAAACACATCTCGTTTTTTCATTTCTGTTCCTCACAATTTTGTCTCTCTCTTATTCACACACACACACACACACACACACACACACACACACACACACACACACACACACACACACACACACACACACACACACACACACACACACACACACACACACACATACACACACACATATACACACACACATATACACACGTACACCCACACACACACATATACACACACACATATACACACACACATATACACACACACATATACACACACACATATACACACACACATATACACACACACACACACACACACACACACCTTTTTTTCATTTCTGTACCTCACAATTCGGTCTCTCTCTTATTCACAGACACACACACACACACACATATATGTATACACACACATATATGTATACACACACACATACACACCCACAAACACACGTACACCCACACGCATATATACACACACATGCACCCACACACGTACACCCACACACATATATACACACACACACACACACACACACACACACACACACACACACACACACACACACACACACACACACATATATTGTTACGGTCCGCGGATTAGATGTTATTTTACCGAGCGGAGGTATAACCGCGGCCGAACAGTTGTTCCCCGACTAAACCCGATTCACCCAAACGTTGGCCGTATCGTGCCACAGATACTCAATCTGGAAAACTCTAAAGCGACCGAATGCAAAGAGGAAGAAGAAGACGTACAGAAGAGTAACTGGGTTTATTATTATTTACAGACATAAGCAAAAAGAAAGCAGTCACGTTTATTTACAGGGGACATGAGACGCAGGTGACACAGTGCAAATTACTAGCTTATACTGACTTAGTTTACTACCCAGGACAGAACAAACAAAACAAACTCACGGAGGCAAAATGGGGAACTTGCAGGCAGGAATGGCTGGAAAGGATGAGCAGGTGGGATCACAGGGCACAGCGAGTGGGTCCACTCCGGGCGGGAAGCGGGGGGGGGGGGGGGCGGCGGCTCCTTGTATTCCGCTTTACAGCGCACACCGTCAGGGCTTCACGCGGCTGGTTGAAACGGGGCTGCACTCCTCTGCTGTATCTCTCGTGTAGCTTGCTTCATAAAAGCTCCTCGGCTTTCTCTTGGACCCTTCCTTTTCGTGTACCTCTCCACGCAGCTCAGCTCAGCCTTTCTCTCACTTCTCTCCAGCCCATCTCTCTGGGGGACACCCCGCGGCGGGTTATATAGGCCCCGTCCCTCAACCTTTGCGAACCTCCCCCCAAACGCTCTTCCTCCGCCCTCTCAAACCAAACCCCTCGTGCTCGGTTGGTTGTTCGGGGCTGGCTCACTCCTCCCCTCTATGACGAGGTGGAGACATGCCCTTCTTTCCCAACCCAGCCTCGTGGCCAATGGTGGTTGAAGAAAACCGCCCAAAATGCAATTGGCCATTGAAATGAAATGAAAGGGGATCTACTCTTATTTCACTTGGTGCAATGGAGTATTTAAATTAATGGGAGACACAGCCTTACCCTAAGACACATAATAAGATATAAGCTACTGAACAAGGGTTTTATCGTGTCCTGCAATGTGGTGTTTATGGAATAACTACCGAGACGCCCTTTGACCTTCACACTACGGAGGTATTTACAAGGAATCATTACATTTTACAGAGGGTGATATTTACAACAATTTACTATACAATACAACACAATAAAAAAACACAATCCTCATTCCTCATATCCGCAACAATATATATATATATATATATACACATACATACATACACACACACACACACACACACACACACACACACACACACACACACACACACACACACACACACACACACACACACACACACACACACACACATATCCCACATCCCACATCCCACATGTATATACATGTTTAAAGTGTACGTGCACTTCCCCCCTCCCCCGCCCGGCAACGCCGGGTACTTCTGCTAGTAACTAATGAAATAAAAACGAAGAAATATCTCTCGGTAATTTCCTGAAACATATTTTACTTCCGGATAATAATGTTGAATGAAATAAGAAAGAACGAAAATATACATGTCGTTTTTGTGCCGACTCTCATAAAACGTAAAAGTAATAAAAAAAGAAAAAGCGAATTTTTAATACATGTTGACATTTTCCCCGAATGTTATTTTAGGCGGTGTATTTTCGTGTATCATCAAACAACAACAAACAACATGCATTTTAAAAGGCCATTTTCCCTGCTAGAGCGGGGGTTAGCCTTGCGGTCCCCATGACAATCTTCTCCATTTTGCCCTATTTTCTGCATCTCTCCTTGTTAACCCCCTTGCCCGCATTTCTTCTTCCACCATCTTTAGCCAAGTCTTTCTCGGTCTTCCCCGTCCTCTGCTTCCTTCTACATTCATTTCCATCACTCTTCTCAACCAGTCACTTTCATACTTCCTCAACACATGACCAAACCATCTCAACCTGTTCCTCTTCACAGCATCAATCACAGGCAATATTCCCATCATCTTTCGCAATTCATCATTTGTCTTCCTCTCTCTCAACGATACTCCGCACATCCGTTGAACCATTCGCATTTCCACCCTTTCCAACCTTCGTTGCTGCTCTACGTTCATTACCCATGTCTCGCTCCCATAAATCACAACACTTCTCACACATGCAGCATACACCTTTCCCTTCAGCTTCAACGACACTCCCCTCATCATCAGCACGCCACTCAGTTCCCGAAACTTCTTCCATGCACATCTCACTCGAGCAACCATTGCCGAGTCTGATCCACCTTCTCCATTCAGCATGTCTCCGAGGTAGCAAAATGTTTTCACACCTTCCAGCTTCACGCCGTCTCCAAGATCCAACTCAACATCTCCTCCATCTGCAGCTCCCTCTGTGCACACCTTACACTTGAATGTAGCTGCCACACTGGTTAATGACCCTCTCAGACCACTACATTTTTGATGAACCCACTCAGCACACATTGTACATTGAATGGAGTTCACTCTGACACCCTTCCGACATACAGCACAGGGCCACTTCCCAGTTCTTTCCACCTCACCACATGCTTTACCACTTGCCATCACCTTCGTCTTTCCGATATTCATCTTCAGACCTTTTGTCTCCATACATTCCTTGCACGTGTTCATCTTTTCCTTCAGTCCATCCATACTTTCCGCAATCAACACCAGATCATCTGCATACAACAACTCCCACGGTAAACCTTCCTTTACGTTCTGAGCCAGCACCTCCATCACAGCTACAAATAGTAGTGGACTTAGTACCGACCCCTGATGCACTCCCACCTTCACCTCAAACTCACCACTGTTCCCGTCCTTCGTCCTTACAGCTGTGCGCGCTCTTTTGTACATTGCCATCACTACTCTGATCAACCATTCCTCCACTCCTAACTTCCTCAATGCCCATGTCAATACTTTGTGTGGTACCCTATCGAATGCTTTCTCCAGATCAACAAACCCAAGAAACAACTTCTTCCTCTTCTCCATGTACTTCTCCTGCAACTGCCTCACAATGAAAAGCGCGTCTGTCGTTCCTCTTCCTGGCATGAATCCAAACTACATTTCGTCGATCTTCACTTTCTTCCTTATCCTCCTCTCCAACACCCTTTCCAAGACTTTCATTCCATGCTCCAATAACTTTATCGCTCGGTACGAGCCACACTCCAGAGGGTCACCTTTCCCCTTGTATAGAGGGACGAGGGTACTCAGTTCCCAATCCACTGGAATGCGGCCTTCTTTCACCACCAGATTACAGATCTCTGTCATTCTCTTCACACCCCAACTTCCTGCTGCCTTCAACAACTCCCGTTGGCCCTCCCGCTTTTCTACCCTTCATTGCTTTTATCGCTTCCTCAACTTCCTTCTCAGTTATCTTCTCTGCCGGTCCTAAAACTGGGTTACTCTCTATGTTGCCATCCCATTCATTCTCTGTATTCAACAGCATTTCCATATATCTTTTCCATCTTCCTTTAATTCCATCTGGGTCGACAACGATTTGTCCCACTTCATCCTTCAAGCAACTCACCCCCATCACATCACACCTCTCTTTCGCTATCTGCTTTGCAATCCTGAATACCGCTCTCTGACCCTCTTCCGAATCCAAGCGTTCTCCGAACATTTTCCTACATGCCTCCTGCGCCTTTGCTACCTCTTTCTTTGCAGCCTTCCTGGCTGCCTTATAACTTTCATGCTCTGCTGTTTCTGCTCCCGTACCCTTCGCCTTCTGCCACTCCTTGAACTTCTTCCTCCACGTCAAACCTCTTTCCAACTTCATCATCCCACCACCATGTTTCCGAGTGCCTCGGTGGTCCTTTTGTCAATCCACATACCTCACCAACGGCTCCCAACAGACTAGCTTTCATTGACATCCAACCACTGTCAAGCTCAACCACATCATCCTCGACCCTACTCAGCCTCTCTTTTAATGCCTCCCTTACTGTCACCTCTTTCAACCTCCACACCTTCATTCTCGGTTGGTACTTCACCCGCCGAGCTCTCCTCGCACCTTTCACCCTTACGTCGCAGACAACCAAGTGGTGCTGTGAAACAGCCTCCTCCCCCGGGATCACCTTTGTGTTCCGGAGGTGCCCCCTATCTCGCCTACGCACAATCAGGTAGTCAACGGTTGTCGTCGACCCACCTGACGTGTATGTAACAAGCTTATTATCCTCTTTCTGGAACTGAGTATTACAAATCAACAAATCAGCTCCATCAGCAAACTCCAAAATCCTTTCACCTTCTCCATTTCTCACACCATATCCGTAACCCCCATGAACTCCGTCAAAACCGTCCATACTCCTTCCCACATGGCCATTTAGGTCTCCTCCTACCACAACAACTTCCTCATCTTTCACGTTTTCCATCAGCTTCTCTATCGCACACCAGAACTTGTCCTTTCGACCAACCTGCGGAGCATATCCCGAGATGACGTTCACCAAGAGCTTTCCAATCATCATTTTCACCATCATCAACCTATCACTCACTCTAGTCACACTCACCACACTGTCTACAAACTCCTCAGAAAACAGGACACCAACATCATTCACGCCCTCCAGGCACCCTTGCCACACAAACTTGTATTTCTGTCCTTGCCTACCCTTCACCATTCTCACACCACTTCCCTTCCATCTCGTCTCTTGCACACAACATATGTCTACTCTTCTTCTGACCAATACTTCCACCACTTCTCCTGATCTCCCTGTCATTGTCCCTACATTCCATGTCCCAAAACTCAGAAACCGATCTCCACTTCGGGCTGTACCCTGCCCATATGTAGTTGTAATTGTCATGGTTCCCTTTTTGAGGCAATGTTTTTATGGCCGGATGCCCTTCCTGACGCCAACCCTCTTAGTCGTCTTTTACGACACGCAGGGATACGGTGTACCTATTCTTATCCAGGGTACACACCGGGAAACGTTTAAAACATGGAAATTCTGGGGGGTGGAGGGGGGGGGGGGGTCAAGGGAAAGATAAAATGAAAATAAACCCCTTCAGCCGGCACTTAGCTTGGCGTCCCAAAGAGTACTTTCAGGAGCTTTGCGGCTGTTGAAACTGGGGTAGCCACTCATGCGGGAAGTGGTCCAAAATGGCGGTGTCGAACACCGCACGTCGAAGACACAACAAGCGTGAGGCGAGCAGATTAGACGGCCTCCTTTCGATTCTCTACTGTCAAGTCCAATGTGGCCTTCAGCTTCCAAGAGCCCAGCAGTTGTCCAAAACCTCGTGTGGGGAAATGCGGTATCTGTCCGTCGTCTTGTCCACCGTCCACACGCGGCTCCAAGCTCCGGCGCGAGGAAGCCCTCCGTACGCCCGCACGCTTCGCCAGGCCCCGATGCTTTATACGACTTGCTTTATACGCATTGTTAAAAGTAAATAATGACAGATGTTTTCTTTCACAATCTTGCGAGATTTCCAGAACTCCTCGGCGTCAAGGGAAAGATAAAATTAAAATAAACCCCTTCAGCCGGCACTTAGCTTGGCGTCCCAAAGAGTACTTTCAGGAGCTTGGCGGCTGTTGAAACTGGGGTAGCCACTCATGCGGGAAGTGGTCCAAAATGGCGGTGTCGAACACCGCACGTCGAAGACACAACAAGCGTGAGGCGAGCAGATTAGACGGCCTCCTTTCGATTCTCTACCGTCAAGTCCAATGCGGCCTTCAGCTTCCAAGAGCCCAGCAGTTGTCCAAAACCTCGTGTGGGGAAATGCGGTATCTGTCCGTCGTCTTGTCCACCGTCCACACGCGGCTCCAAGCTCCGGCGCGAGGAAGCCCTCCGTACGCCCGCACGCTTCGCCAGGGCCCGATGCTTTATACGACTTGCTTTATACGCATTGTTAAAAGTAAATAATGACAGATGTTTTCTTTCACAATCTTGCGAGATTTCCAGAACTCCTCGGCGTCAAGGGAAAGATAAAATTAAAATAAACCCCTTCAGCCGGCACCTAGCTTGGCGTCCCAAAGAGTACTTTCAGGAGCTTGGCGGCTGTTGAAACTGGGGTAGCCACTCATGCGGGAAGTGGTCCAAAATGGCGGTGTCGAACACCGCGCGTCGAAGACACAACAAGCGTGAGGCGAGCAGATTAGACGGCCTCCTCAATGAGCATCATATTGCTGTGCACAGCAGCCATGTCAACATCTGAAGCACACCAAAGAGCTTGCAGCTTCGTTTCCTTCTGTTCCCATTTTAACAAAAGTAGAAACGATGATACAATCCACGTGGTTTCCTTGAGTTTGCTGTTCGTGGTAATCCAACATGGCGGATCGCAAATATGGGATCGTGTATCATCGTGGCGCGATTTTTATAAATATATCTCGGAACCTGAATGTTCTCAATTATTTCTGACACCGAGTCTAAAACCATCGATAAAAATTAAATCAGATGGTGAATTCCAGATAAAATCGTGAGGGTGACTCAATACAATGAATGGGCTTTAGTTTACAGGCCTTTGAGAATTCATTTCGTTCTATAAACGGAAACTTTCTTGGGATTCTCTTCCCGTTTTTTTTCAACCGAGTCTAACACTATGTTAGCGACTGTTTAAAATTAAATGATATATCGAATTAGAATTGAAATAAACCTGTGTGAGAGAGAAAGACAGCATGGGCCTAACTAAACAGGCCTCAAAGCCATTCGAGGTAATAAAATGGTGGATATTTGTTTACATGAAGCCTCTCCAAGAATGGGTGGAGCTATGGGTGGAGCTACTCTGCAAACCGACTAAGCCACACCCCCGGACAGACGTCCAACAGAATCACCTACGGCTATTATAATATAGATTTTCAAATGTGCCCATATTTTATTTTTTTTGGTGTTTGACATTTTGACCCTGCCCAGGGCCGCAGGGGTCAAGCCAAAAATGATACTGCCTGAGCACTTTCTTGCCATGTGGTGATCATAACTACCAAATTTAGTGAATTTCTGCACAACCTTTTGGAGAGAGACAGCGTGAAGGACGGACAGACAGACAGACACACATGGAGCCAATCACAATATCCCTCCCCTAAACCATTAAAAAAAAAGAGTGGAGATAATAACCACTGACAATTATTAGGTCCATCTTTCCACCGAAATAGTTATTGTATATATATATATATATATATATATATATATATATATATATATATATATATATATATATATAGTCGTGTGACTACCCTGTGTGGTGAACACCGTAGGGTAGCACGGATGACCAAACGACCTTTAATACTCCACTCCGAGGTGTTCAGTTCATTGGCGGAGTTAATACAGTTAAGCTTCCTCCGCACAACCACCAGCAAGATGTCCCAACACGGCCGCTCACGATGAAGCTTCCCCGTGCAGAGAGCAGAGCACAACTGTCCACTTATCGCTTTTGGAACGAGAAAGTACAAAAGGGAACGTTTCTCTCTCAATGCCCAGACGCAAGAAGTAAGAGGGGAACGAGGAGAAGATGCCGGTACACAACCGTTCACCGCCAGACCCAAACTGAGAAGGGAAAATGTCCGCCGCTCCAACTACTTTGTACACGCCGCTCTGACGTCATCCGTGCCTGCCTCCCCAAGCAGCGAGTCCCTTCTTACTCGTCCTTCCTGTCAATCAAACCCCGGACCAATCACTGCCCCTCTGGGCGCAGCTCTCGGCCTGCCCGTCCTGTGCAATTCACCATGTCGGGCTCATCAGCGCTAGTGCTTCATGCATGGTTTCCGGTGGTTTTATTAATTAGTGGGGTAGTTATTGGGCGATTGTTGTCTAGTGCGGTGTCAAAAGGAACGAAGTAATAGATTAGAGGTATTTACAAACAGGGAATTAATTTACTCATAATCCCTTAGCTAATTAACAAACCCCACCCCTTGTGATGGGGACGAATATACAAACTTAACCCGAAAGTCCGGTCTAATACAAATTCCCGACTTATTACATGGGGTGGTTCTTCTTCTTGACGACAATCGGAGCACACTAATCTATACATTCTATCTGGTTCTAAGGTAATCATTGTCTACCCCCTACAAACGTAACAATATATAATGTATATACTGTGATGGTTATGGAACTTCGCTCCCGGAAACTCCACCTCCCATGAACTTTGATCCCCCAAATAGCTGCTTAAAAGGCGGAACGCCAGACCGATCGCTGCTGTTGACACATGCTGGGGACCCCAAAACAACTTGCCTGCCTGTTCGAGCCATCAAAGAGGACCGATTTGGTTGGAACCAGGACCGATTTGGTTGGAACCAGGACCGATTTGGTTGGAACCAGGACCGATTTGATTGGAACCAGGACGGATTTGGTTGGAACCAGGACCGATTTGGTTGGAACCAGGACCGATTTGGTTGGAACCAGGACCGATTTGGTTGGAACCAGGACCGATTTGGTTGGAACCAGGACCGATTTGGTTGGAACCAGGACCGATTTGGTTGGAACCAGGATTGATTGTGCTGAAGCCAGGACAAGCTGCGCCAAACTGCACCGGGAAAATAGCGCAACGATGGTTTGATTACGAGGCAGAGGCACGAGGGCGAATAAGCCGGGAGGTCCCTGGCACGGAGAGATAGCTGATCCACACTGACACACACTTCTTTCTTTTGTTATCTCTACGACAAAAAAATTGTGATTTGTCTCCCTTGACTCAAGAAGAGCATCACAGTTTCAAAAGAGCCGACGTGACTTGCCTCTTGACCCTTCCAGGCAAGGGTTTACATTCACACCTCACACTTTCCTCTATGCATACACAAGCTTGCATAGTCTCACTTGCATTTACACTTTTTGCTTTCCTTACTCCTCCGTATTCCTCATTTGCCTCCCGTTTCAGGATAGGCACACGTCCCTCGCCGAACCAATGCCTTGCTTTGCTCTGCCTCTCTGTCTTCTCCTCCGATCTACGTTTTCTCTGTATGATTCTGCTGGCACCATGTTCTGTGTGTAGCTAATTAAGATAAGATTGTGGAAGGGAAATAAGTGCGAAGGTTAAGAATCTGATCTTGTGTGCCTTTTTCTTGATTGCTGTGCCTGGATATATGTGCTTTCCACCATTGATTATTGTGCTTGTAAATACTTGTGCTTTATTTGATAAACGGTTTATTTCCATCCTACCTGTTTTGTCACATTCTCTATTGGTTCGAATCAGTGTGTAAGTTTAGATACATGAGAAGTTCTGCCCCACTGATTGGCTCCGTAACTTAGCTGGTGCGTACTTGATGGTTCCGCTTGGCTGTACCTAATAAATATACGAGTAGTATATATAAATATAGGCATTGAGGGTATGTGCCCCAATTGGCATCACCAACCCACCAGAAAGGTAACACATTTGTAAAAGAGCGAGACCCTGCCAGGTTTGGCGGTATCAATCGGCATTCGCAGTTGCTTGCCAACCCGATGGGCCACAGACTTAGTCCCCCTCATGGTAAACCCGTCAGTAAATACATATTATATATATATATATATATATATATATATATATATATATATATATATATATATATATTGTTGCGAATATGGAATTTGGCCTCCATATCCGCTTGTAAATATTCCCCTATTTTCCCCAATACTCCCCAACTATCCCCAATCCCCCATTCCCTAGTCCCATTGTCTGTAAACAACAATCAGTAGAGCCGACCTTCCCCTTTCTCCCCCATTAAATGTCGTGCCCAGGTCCACCGCACCACACGTAGACCACTTTCGGACATCTTGCTAGTTATTCTTAGTCTATGTCAGTTAAGGCCTCGTTTCCATTAATTATGACTCTTCGTTGCACCAGAATGTGATTATATGGCACCAGTAGTGAGTTTAGGACCTTTCCCATACCTCCTCCCATCTTCTTCCCCGTCTACAACAACAGAGGGGCACGGCGCTGCGCGGGGGGGAGTGTGCGTCCTCCCACCGGCTCGGTTAGCCGCCATCGACAATGCGCTCCAGACAACGCGCTCCAGACCATGCGCTCCACGGGGTTACCACAAAGGGGCTCCTTGTCAGCTCCTCGTCAAGGGCGGAGCCGGTAACCCCCCCGCACGCACCCAATGAGAAGCAACGTGCCGATTCCACGAGGCGGAGCTAACGAGCCGAGGGTGTGTCACTCCCCGCCGGATATACGCGGCCCCGCGCCGGATGTGACGTGAGATGCGCCCCCAGCTGGAGAAAGAACGTTGCCTGCGATCGCTGAGAGGAAGAGGACCCGCCTGAGAAAGAACGTCCCCTCCGAGCGCTGTGACCTCCCCGCATCTTTGGACCGGACTGTACCCTGCTTTGAGCCAAGAGTGCACCTTGAGCCATCGATACCCGCTTTCCTGCCATCAACCCCCGTGTGAGTCAGCCGTTGTCCCGTTTGTCTGTCGTCTGTCCGGGGTTAATATAAGAGTGTGTCTAAGTGCCTGTCTTTCTGTGATATACCTCTAGCCCCTGTAATCTAACCTTTCCGTACGAATATAATTGAGAATCGAAACATTGGTGTCTGTCATTATAATTCAGCCGTGTGTCTTCTTTTCCTTTATTGATCCAGCGTAGCGCGGCTCCGTCAACGTCGAGTACAATCGGGTAATTTGTGCGGACACGACGGCCATTCCGCTCGGCCCACCTTAACATCAAAGTCGTGTCGGTAACAATTGGTTGTCAGGAGTTGGATTCGAACCTGGGACTAAATTTATTTAGCCCAAATTTTGGACACCAATTGTGTTAGTACGGTAACAATTGGTGTCGAGGAGTGAGATTCGGACCCGGGACTAAATTAGTTAGGCCCAAATTTTGGGAGGGAAAATCGAGCCGGAGCGCGTACGGCGCTCGACCAAATCGATCCGGAGCGCGGTCCCGCGGTTACTGCGCTCGACGAAATTATAACAGCAAAATTTGGATTGGTGTTACGAAACTCGAATTTTGAAAGTCGCGCTATGGCGGATCAAGACGGCTGGGGTCCGGTAGGGGAGAGTGAAGCAGGGTCGGTCCAGGACCAAATTGAGGGACGCGAGGAGAGCGAAGCAGTGAGGGCGGCAGGGTCGCAAAATAGCGTTGTCACGCACGAGGTGGCCACGGCGTCCACGCCCGCGGCAGCGCCCCTGGTGGATTCGAACCTTTTCCTCCTGCAAATGAGGGCCCTTATGGAACAAATGGTGGGAATGAGGGCTGATAGTGAGCGGTTGGGAAACCAAATGGGGGTAATGGGGAACCGGATGGATGCTCAGAGTGAGCAATTGGGAGTAATGAGGGACGAAGCGAGGGGTACTGGTGAGGGGTTAGACAAGAAATTTGGGAAGTTAGACAATAATTTTGAGGGGTTAGACAACGGGATAAAAGAAGTGAAAAATGGGTTAATGGGGGTAGAAAATAGAATGGCTGCCCAGGAGAATCAGATAGAGGGAGTGAAAAATGGGTTAGAGGGGTTAGAAAACAGTATGGAAGGCAAATTGAGGGACATGAGGGACCAAGCGGAAAGGGAAGTTAAACAAATGGAGCAGCAGATAGAGGGGGTCAGAATGGGGGTAGAAACGAAATTAGATGCTCACAGGGAGGAAATGGAGCAGATGAGGGTGGCATCTGGGCAGGAGATGCAAGTGATGGGAGAGGGGATCAGAAGAGGAGTGAGTGAGGAGGTCGGAGGAGTGCGCGAGGAGGTGAGGCACTGTAAGGAGCACATGGAGAAGGAGGTGAGAAAGGGGACTGTAAAGTTACAAGGGGGCATAGAGGACCTGACGCAGGAGGTGGAGCAGCTGACGGTGGGACAGACGGAGTTAGTGGAGCAGGTTCAAAGGAACACTGCGGTATTAGGAGGTTTAAAAGCGACACAAAACGACATAAAAAACGACGTGATAGCGACAAAGAGGGAATGTCAGATGGTACGTGAGGAACTGACAACGAGGTTGGACGAGGTGGTAGAGGTAATGGAGACGAAGGACCGGCAGGTGAGGACGCACCTGGAAACGGTCAAGGTAGCCTTAGAGGATGAGCTTGAGGAGACGTACCGGGGAATAAAAGAGGTGAAGCACAAATTAGAAGAAGTGGAAGAAGGGGTGAGCGAAATTAAGAAGCGACGGAGAGGGGATAAGAAAGAGATAAAAGAGGAGATAAAAGAATTGGTCCAAAGTCTGTGTTTGGATCGTGATGATGTGCTCATTAACCGGATGAGGGATTCGCAGGTGATGGAGGAGAAGCGAAGAGGAAGAGGACCCGGTGTAAGTGGTGACCAATATGGTCGTGCGTATGATGCGCCAGGGGATTTAAGAAGCTTGGGGGTCGAGATGGACCCGGGTGTTCGTGAGAGGCCGTTGGTGAAGTGTGCGACAGGTCTGGTGTGCGAAAAAGGAGGTGTGCGAGAAAGTCCGACTCTGGGATGTGTGAGGAAAAAGTGTGTGCCAAGGAGTGAGGGTGCTGGCGAGAGTGAGTCGGTCGTAGCACGTGTGCGAGGGAGCACATGGACGCGCGGTGTGGTAAGTGTTACAGAGGGTGTAACGGAAGAGTGTGCGCGAGAAAGGTGTGTGACGGACAGGTACATGAGGAAAGAGTGCGCTGTCAGAAGTAAGGAAGAGTGTCCACCTGTGGTGAGTGTTACAGAGGGTGTAACGGGAGAGTGTGCGCGAGAAAGGTGTGTGACGGGCAGGTGCACGAGGAAAGAGTGCGCTGTCAAGAGTAAGGGTGACTGCGCTGTCAGGAATGGAGGTGAAAGTAGTGAGAGTGACATGGAGCGTGAGTTAGTTGTGACAGGTGAGCGAGGATGTACACCTGGGATGGAAGGATGCACACCTGGAATGGTAGAGCGTGAGTGGGAATGCACGCTGGAGTTGGTGGTGAGGCATGTGGTTGGGTGTGCGAATGAGGGCACACCTGTGATTGTCACAGAGGAGGTGACCGAGGAGGGGGCGCGAAGCGGTGTATTGGTGAGGTGTGCGAGCGACGAATGTGTGCCAAAGTGTTCGGTGGTCAGGTGTGTGACCAAGGCTGTGAGTGGAATGGGTGTACCTGGGTGTGTAAGGAAAGGTACGAGGAGCATGGGCACGGCTGGATGTGTGAGCAAGGAACGGGCTGCGGGGTGTAAGCGTCCAGGTGAAGCATCGATGTTAGACGGGATAGAGTTTAGAACGACTTATAGCCGAATCGGGCCCTCGGTGCGTGCTGGGCCTCGCTTTGAACGGCCGCGTCCGTGCTCCACTAGGCGGAGCTGGCAGCCCGATAGAAAGGGTCGTCATGGCGACCACTTTTTGGTGAGACGTGCCGGCAGGTCTAGATCGGGGCATTGGATGGCTCCACGCCGAGGTGGTGTGTGGGATCTCGGCACGGGTAAGCCCCCGTCCCTGCACCGAGTGCCGGACGCATCCAGCCGCTGGCACAAAACAACCAGCATCCATTGCTTGGCTTTACGAAGCCGGGCTTTGGACAGGGATTGGCGCACCGAGAGGTATTAGTGAGTCGACTGGGTGATGAGGTTAGTGTTTTGGACCCAAAATTGGAGAAAAACAAAATTTGATGATTGGCAAGGGATTGGCAGTAGTGATTGGCAGATGATGGGCAGTGATTGGCAAATTTTTGATTTATTGAAATTTGATGTGCAAAATTGGTAGTGAGAGACCCCCGATGTGGTGGGATGGCAAATCCACCATCCTTCCCATATGTGTGGGGCAAAGGAGCAATAGATTATGGGGTGTATGGCAGTGAAAACTAGCCCGGGTGGGTTAGGTTATATGGATAGGGCCCTAGAAGATGACATTAGGTGACGTTAAGGTTAGTTAGTGACTGATACCTGTAGTGGGGACGCAGGTAGATTAGTGTGGATGATAATGACGAGGGAGCGCAATAGTTTAAAGGGACGACTGGGAAGCGCAAGTTTCAGAAGGGAGTAGTTAGCTGAGATGATGCCGTGTGTGTGACGATGGAACAGGTGTGATTGCACAGGTGTGCAACTGGACAGGTGTGTGGAGCAGTGTATGAGTAGTGAGTGTGTGGATCAGCGCGAATGCGCTTGGGGAGAGAAGGGTGCAGGTGGCACCAGGTGTGAGAGCACAGGTGTGCAAGTACAGGTGTGTGGAGAGAGTTGGAGTAAGTGGTACGGAGTGGTGTGCATGGTGCGAAGGTGTGGATGGGGAAGAGTGGACCCCTTTCACGAGTACCCGGGGCGGGTAGTGTAAGTGTTAGGTAGAGGGTACAGGTAAATTGTGGTTGGATATTGGCATTTGTGGTGCGGTTGCAGAATGGTGTTGTGGATGGGTGCATTAGTGTTGTGGAAATGGCTGGGCGTGTAGCCTGTTAGTGTGTGTAGTTGGTTGGGCACTCCACCACTGTGAGGATGTCGGCCAGGTGAGGCCGCAGGTGGGCTCTGGGAGCCGGTAGAGTTGTGGATGGGGCCCGAGGATCCGGAGGACGGACCCGGGTAGCCCAGTGCCAGAGAGGGCACCGAGTGGGGAAAGTGCCAGAGGGCCTTCCCCAGGTAGTTAGGTTAGGGTGAGGAGCAGGTAAGCTCGGAGGCAACTGCAGTGGTGGAGGTGTGCAGGTGGGTAGACCCACTGGGAGAGGTACACGCCACAGCCCAGAAATTGTGCGAGGGCACCGGGAGATGAATCGGGGGAGTGAGACCCCAAATTGAAGAGCACCACAGTCTGGCCAATGGGAATTGGTTTTTAGAACCCATAGTGTAAGAGGGCCAATGGTTTGGCCGGAGAAAGACCCCGTTGTTAAAGTTGTTAAAGTCAATTAGGAAATAGTTAGGATTGATGAACCTGTCGCACCATACGCAGCCACTTACCTGTGGTGATGATGATGACTCCACACCTGTGTTTTCTTTGTTTTGTTGCAGGAAATGAAATTGCTGTGTGGATTGTGAGACGCATCACGACGTGGATGAGACATTGGGGTGATTCCATCTCTCCCTCCCTAGGAGGGACTGATGATGAATTGGTAATGGCAAATTATGATGTTGAGTTGAAAATGGCAAATTTTGATGAGAGTTGAAAATGGCAAATTTGATTGGTTAGGAGGGAGAGAAGACGAATTTGGTTTATGGGAGGAACGGGGAAGACAGTAGGGATGTTTGTTGATTTGTAAAATAGATGTTTATGGGTAGTGTTGAGTTTTGTGGATACAGTAAGGGGTAAGGGAGGGGCCATGTAGGTTACCTGGTGGGGGGGGGGGCGTACGATAGGAACGTACCTGTCTCACCTGGTTCCCATGTGCCCCCAGTGTGCATCATCTTATATTGCGTGCACTTTTGCGCCCTTACCACCTTACTCACTTGTCTTCTTCTTTTGTCTCCCACCTCCGAGGATCTGGCTTTGGGGTAGAGAGAGAGGAGAGAGCGGTGCTGGCTACGCAGTTGTGGGCCTGCACTTTCGCTGCTTGCTGCTTGGATCGATACACCATACGGACCGCAATGTTTGTGGCCACCCACAATGGACCGCAGTTCTTTTGCGGCCAAGCACCACCCGTGGAAGGACCTATGGGTCAACGTGGCACCTATGCCAAACAGGTGAACCACTAACAGTTGGCCCCCTGACGGCCGCAATATAGAAATGGACGCGGTTGGCGCCTTTCTTTATTTTTGAAAAGAAGTAAGAAGGCCAAGTGCACCACACGAAGGCAAGACCAGCAGCAGCCACACAATGATTCATAGACACTTTATTGGTGCACCGGATGGTGCTCACTGTGTGATGGGGTGGTGCTTGATGCTTGGAAGGGGTGCTCTGCACGTTATTAAAGGCCGTCGGCCACAGAGCACTCGTGGGTTGGTGTATCGATGCTGGCAAGCGTGCTCTCTCTATGCATAACATCTGCATGTGTTCCTCCAAAAACAGGTCCTGGATCGTAGTGTAAATATCAGCGTAGTCTTGTGTAAATAATGCTCCCTACCGGCTGTATGTTTAGTTTGAGGATTCTTTCCGGATTCGGTTATCCTGTGGGTGTGTTTCTGTGAGGAGAAGGGTGCAACGTCGCAGGGGGACATATTTACTCATTTGTGAATATCTGTAAAACTGTCGCACTCAGGGTAGAGTTAATAGTAGAGGGAACTACATTGCGTGCCACACTAAAGTAGGTAAAAATTTATCGGGTCGGGACGCCCCGAGGGTAGAGAAGGGTGCAATGTTGCGAATATGG